>NW_007048815.1:235912-272269 GCF_000164805.1 Carlito syrichta
GGTCTCAAACCCGCGGGCTCAGGCAATCCACTCACCTCAGCTTCCCGAAGGCGCGGGATTACAGGCTGAGCCACCGAGCCCGGCGATGATAGGTATTTTTATTGCAACTGATTTCTTTTATTGGACCCATTTTAATTTTATAATGGGAAAAAGTCAGTAGAAAAAATCTAATTGAGTTCAAGGAACATGGAGCTAGCATTGTACTCATTCCTAGTGGTAATATTTAAGCATTTAGTGGACATAGCCAAGTTCTGTGCTCATTGCTGACCATGATGCATGGTGAAGACACAAAACAAATGAAACAAACACCCAGATTTCTGACTTCCAATGACTCAGGTGACTCAGTTTACATGAAATCAAAGTTGGAGGTAGAAAGGAACCAATGATTATTGAACAGGTACCATATGCTATATTTTAAGATCTTCACAATAAGTCTACAAGCTTGGTAATATGATCCCCATTCTATAGATGAGGAAACAGTGAAAAAAATTTGTCCAAGTCTTTATAGCTAACACGTGGTGAGGGCAAGATTTGACTTCGGTTCTTTCCAGTCCTTTCTGGGACACACCAGTAGCCAATTACCAAAGGTAGGTGTTGAAAATACAAAGAGAGAGAGAGTGTAAAGGTAGAGGAGAAAGAAAGAGTTTGCTAACGCTGAGAAATGTCATGCGTGAGATGAGGGAAAAGAAATTTGACCCGGACAGAAGAGCTGAGTTAGGAGCACAGTTCTCTGATGCCTTTCTGTGCTGCAGGGATGGAGTTGGAAAACAATCGGTAGGCCTTTTTCACCAATAGAATGATATAACGAAAACGGTGAAGATAGTTTTAGTAGTGTTGTGCCATGTTTAAGTGTTTCAGAGGGTCCCCGAGTCCCCTTGAATCTGTGTCCAGAAATTCTGCAGGCTCTTTTCAATGTTGTTACACAACGACTTCCCACCTCCCATTCTGCTTGCCCTCCGAACTCTAATTCTTCTTCCTTCTCTCCTTAACCCCCAGTCTACTTCTAGATCAGTGACTTGCAATGAATTTTTACCCTGACTTACAGGAAAAACTACTTTTTCTTTTGATAGTACACACACACACACACACACACACACACACACACACACACACACGTGCACACAACTGAACCAAAACATTTCACCAAGCACTTCTTACGCTTATTAGTTGCATCACACTCTAGTGGTTTTCATTTCATTCTATTTTATTACCGACAAAAATGATGGTCAAAACCCACTAAATTGATTTTATTATCTACTAATGGGTTAAATGGCATGTCTATACATGTAGCTATTGCTTCACTGCCCACAAAGCATGAACTCATTTTACTTCTATGATCCTGTGTAAAGTAGGTGGATACTTTTTTTTGAGTCAGAGTCTCACTCTGTCACCCAGGCTGGAGTGCATTGGTACGCTCATGGCCACCCCAGTATCGACCTGCTGGGCTCTGGCAATTCTTCCACCTCAGCCTTCCAAGTAGCCAGAACCACAGGTTCACGCTACCACGCCCGGCTAGTTTTTTGAGATATTGCAGAGACAAGAGCTTACCAAGTTGCCCAGGCTGGTCTTGAACCCCTGGGCTCAGGCAATCCTCTCGCCTTGGCATCCCAAAGTGCTGGGATTACAGGCTTGAGCCACTGCGCCCGGCCAGGTGGATACTTTTATCTGCCTTCTTATGGATGAAGCTTCTGAGGCTCTGAGAGTGGAGTGACTTTCAGAGAGAAGGGTTTGAGAGAAGGGTTGTTCCTTTGTGAATTGTAGATGGGCAGCAAGGAGAGTCCAGTCCCATGGAAGCAATTGGTCTATCTAGGGAAACTTCTGGGGCATCTGTCCTGTGCCATGCACCATGCTAGGACCTAGCAGATGTCAGTGAATCACAGGAAATATGTTTATTATGGGGAAAAATCTGAAGAAAAGATGCAATTGAACCCAGGGAGCATGGATTTGCCACCGTACTCATTCTTTTTTTTTTTTTTTTTTTTTTAAGATGTGGGGTACAATTCAGGATTGGATGTGGACATCATAGAGGTAAAGTTTGGGCCTCTCTTTTGTCCCCACTTTGCCTGGTTTGATGTACTCATTCTCAGTAGTGATATTCTGAGATCCTCCGGGAGCTTAGAGCCTGTGGGAGAAATCTTCTTTAGGGCTCAAACGAAAGTCTCAAAGAGGTCCTGGTTTATAATTGAATTTTAATAATATGGTTTTTATTATACTAAGTGCCAGCATCAGGGCAGAAGTGTCTGAGTGATTAAGAGGTAGAATAATTAGGGCAATTAGAGATGGAAGGCTGGGAAAAGGGGGATCCCAGACCCTCAGTGAAGCCAGCACACCTGGAGAAATGATCGTCTGGTTGGGGGTGAAAACATAGAGGTGGCCGAGCTCTTGAGTTAGCAGGTCTATCAAGGGAAGAGCCAGGGAGACAGACGCACCCGTGGGTAAATGCTGCAATTAAGGGCTATAGAAAGGAGAGATTCGCTGACGGAGGCAGAAAAACCGGTCAAAAGAAGCAGGACAACACTACAGGGACGTGATTGTCACAATTTCAAAGGGGAGAAGAAAATGTTGTTTTGAATCATGAAAGTGTGTATGTATCTGAACTCTTTTAACTTTCAGCTTTTACTTCTGTAATGAGAGTCTCCTTCTCTCATAAAATTCTTTAGAAAATAAACCTGTGTTTTAATTTCAGGATCATTATGACTGGGGACTTCGTGCTATTAAATCTGTCTTGGTTGTAGCTGGCTCCCTGAAACGAGGAGATAAAAACAGTCCTGAGGATCAGGTACTGAAATGTTCATACAATTTTTCTGAGTAAGTAGCTAAACAGCTTCATACAAATGAAAGTATATATCTGGAGGGTGAGACATGCATACCATGATTTTTTTTTTATTATTGCAGTTTTTTGTTTGTTTTTTAAGATTCAGGGTATATGCATGCATGAATTATTCCCCATTCCCCAGATAGTAGACATTGAATCCCATAGGTAATTTCTGAATCCTAACTCCTCTTCCCACCTCCCCCCTTATTGGTGTCTCCAGTGTCTATTATTTCCATCCTTGTAACCATTTAGTTCCCACATATGAATGAGAACATGCAGTGTTTGTTTTTCTGTTTCTGAGTCAATTCATTTAGGATGGCGACCTCCAGTTCCATCCATGTTACTGCAAAGGATGTGATTTCATTTTTTTAAATGGTATTCCATGGTGTATATATACCACATTTTTAAAAATTTGGTCAATTGTTGGTGAGCACTTAGGTTGGTTTCATGATTTTGCTGTTGTGAATAGTGCTGCAGTGAATGCATGAGTACAGTAATCTTTTTAATATATTGATCTTTATGACTTTTCATTAATCAGTATTTTTTATTATGGTTTTGTGGGGTACAGTTAAGGGTTAGGTGTACAATGGCATTTCATTCAGGCACCCTGTAGATAAGAAGTGTTTTCCCATCCCCCGACAGATATTTGCTACTGTTAATCCCATCCCCCTCCCCCCCATAGTTTCCCAGTACCATCCGTCATTTTCTCATAGTATTGCATTGGATGTTCAAGGTCCATTATATGAGTGAGAACATGTGATATTCAGATTTTTGTTTTTGTGAGAGGTCACTCAGTATTATAGACTCTAGTTCCATCCAGGTTGCAGCGAAATTCATGATTTTGTTCTTTTTTATGGCTGCGTAGTATTCCATCGTGTATATGTACCACATTTTTTTAATCCAGCTTTATGACTTTTAAATAAATAAAATCTATTGCTAATATAAGATATTGTGAGAACTGGTATTTCTTATGTAATAAGAGTTCACAGGTATTCCTGAGGGCAAAGATATGGCCCTGGAAAAATGTGATTTTATCAGTTCTTTTGAAATATCAGCCTCACAAAGTATTTTGAGTTATAATCAAAAAATTCAGTAATCATGGCTCAATTTCCTCTGAGGAACATTTAGGAAATTCGATTGACTTGGGATATTAATCCTGAAAACTTAATGGGGGAAAGTGCATTCATCTCATGAAATGTAAGTTGGGTATGAAATATGAAGTGGGCAGGACGGTTGCCTAACACCATTGAAAGTCTCAGTTGGTTGTTCAGAGCTACTAGAAAAAGTTCTACTCTCCTTCCTGGAAAGAAACATAACAGCACATCATGCATCTTTCCCTATTAAATAAGTAGTGAGAGCAGTGGACGTGATCAGTATATATACATGCAACACGACGAGAAATAGAAAAAAGCTAGATCTAGTCTGTTTTTTTATGTTACGGGAAATTTATTATGTGATTTTTTTTTTAAACCTTTATTTCCAAAATTTTTCTCTTTTCCTCCTATTCATAACTTATGATTAAGTCAAGATTTTCTTTTATTTATTTGTTCTCTTGTTATTTTGTTATTGTTGTTGGAATGCTTAGTTCATTCTATAAGTTATCCTGATGTTTGAGTTACTGCT
This sequence comes from Carlito syrichta, assembly GCF_000164805.1. Taxonomy (NCBI): domain Eukaryota; kingdom Metazoa; phylum Chordata; class Mammalia; order Primates; family Tarsiidae; genus Carlito; species Carlito syrichta. The sequence goes on from NW_007048815.1 coordinate 240,351, forward strand.
TTTAAATCTAAAGCCTTCTGGTTTACAGCCAAGATAGAACAACAAAAACTCAAAATGTCTAAAATTATCATTCTGAGATTCTCAGAGCACTTCAAACAAAATGATCTGATGGGCTTGATTAAATGCTGGAGTTTGGGAATTTAGGAAAGAGGGCCTCAGATCCTTCCTGAAGATAGAAACAGATCACTGGCAGGGAAGGAAAAGGCTTCCCTGTTGATCTTATTCTGAGGTTTGTCCATGGTCTTAGTTTAGCCTTCTCGTGTTCTGGTAGGTTAACTTTAAGGGTTTAACTGTCCTATAGATAAAATGCCATCCTGATGGTACCAGCATCTCATACTTTACATATGAGGATTCAAAATCGCATCTTTGGTTCTTTAGGAGTTTGTTAGACCTTGCATTGGCTTTTTAATAAAGTATTTTCTATCCTCCTTTCTAGGTACTCATGAGAGCATTAAGGGATTTCAATATGCCTAAAATAGTAAGTGATGACATCCCAGTGTTTCTGGGCCTAGTCAGTGACCTGTTTCCAGCCCTGGAAGTGCCCCGGAGGAGGAAGCTGCACTTTGAACAGATGGTCAGGCAGTCTACCCTGGAGCTCTGCCTGCAGCCTGAGGAGAGCTTCATCCTCAAAGTAAAAGGAGCATTTACTTTTCATGGCAGCCCTTGGGATTTGCAGTGGAAATAACTGTAGTTAAGCGATGCTAATCCAAGATGTTAACTTATATTACCCTGACCCTAGTAAGAGCTTAACATATGCTTTCAAGCACTTTAATATGGCAGTAGTAACTAGAGTAAATGGAAGTAAATATTCCAGTAGTCATGTTCTGTGAGGAGGTGAAAACCTAGCTATGATTAAGTCATGGTTTTAAAAGTAAGCATACTTTTAATCAGTTTGTAAAGCTTCTTGGTTCTTCTTGGTGGCATGCACCAAAAGTTTATTTTCCTCCCCTCTCCTTTTTAGAGAAAATGGGAAGTAAAATCATGTCAGCCTGTGTGAGAATAACTTTGAAAGATGTTATCTGACATATCAAAGGCTTGTGCATATCAGTGTTCAACTTGGGTTTAGTGAATACATGGACCTGAAAATACATATAGAGTTTCCACTTCAGATGTTTTATAGGCTAGAAATCAGTACTCAGTTGTAGATGGTGATTGTTCATATGTTGCTTTTGTTTAAAACTTCATGAAGAGTTATTGGTGTTTGTAAGTAACCCCTGTCCTTTACCAAGTTCTACATAAAGCAATGATTTTGCTTTATTCTCTCATTCCTGTGCTCTGTGTGAGAGACTCAGGAGAAACTCTGCTTTGTACCTGTGGTCTATTTTAACTTTTTGTAAACATACAGTTGTCAGCAGGAACTGGCTTGGGTCATAACGAAAAAAGAATTGAGCAAAAATGTGTAGACTGTCTTTTTGTCATCAACTCGTGAAAGGAAACCAGTGAGTGGCTGTTTGCTTGACAGGTTGTCCAACTTGAGGAACTGTTAGCCGTGCGACACTCCGTCTTTGTGGTTGGAAATGCAGGCACAGGAAAGAGTAAGGTATAGTAAACTGCCTAATAGCTTTCAGCCGTGAAGGAACATTCTCTCTTTCTCTCTCTCTCTCTCTCTCTCTCTCTCTCTCTCTCTCTCTCTGCATATTTTCAATGCTACTCTAAAGAGTTTCCTTTGTGAAGCCTGCCATAATTCTGAGATTCCAATGTTGCTGTTTGATCAAGTGACATTGTTTTCCTTTATATTGGGAGGGGGAGAAAGACAACAAGTAGAACATTGCATTACACATGGAAAAGTAAGCCAGAATGAAGACTGGGCTTTCCACATGAGGTAATTAGCACCCTCTTCATGCATTTAGGTGTATACCACCCTGCTTTATGTACTGTTCAGTAATATAATTATGCTTGGATTCTTTTATCAAAGGTAAACATACCAAGAGATTGTGTAATAAGATATCTGGCTTGCAGGATTTGATGGTCTCTACCCACATTTATCAAAACTACCTTCTCTTCCAAGTCATCCTAGATTCTCCTCCCTATATCACTAAGAAGAACAAACCTAAATATTTTTCTTCAGGGCTTTCTCCGAAATATAGCCCTCTATAGGGCCAAAAGAAAACTTGGCGAGAAAAGGAGGTGGGAAAACCCACAATTTTGAGGTTCCTATTCTATGCTGTGTTAGGTGTGTTAGGTATGATTTACTCTCTACAACAATGATACGTTATGGGTACTATTATCCCCATTTTTAGTTCACTGCTTGATTTTGTTTGGTCTTACTGATGGTCCTGGCAACATACTTATTTTCTTGGTTGGCAGACGGTATATGCAGAACGGCATGCATTTTAATTCAGGATGCTTGAGTATAAACATATGTGGTAGCCAACAATTAAAAATAGCCAGAATGAGCATACAAGATCTTAGATCATGGGGATATATGGAACTTGCCAGCATTTAAACCAGAACCCAATGTAGAACAATTGTAAAGGGAGCCTCTGGATAGATTTTTCTAGTGAAAAATATAATAATTGAAATATTAAAGTAGATAACTGATAGACCTGTAATTATTTTGTTAGAGTAAGTTTCAGATGTAGGCCATGGTTCAAGGAAGGATAGAATTAAATTCTATAATTTCCAGCAGATTAATGGTTTCTAAAAATACAAGCTTAATATTCCTAAAGCATTTAATTTCCTTCCTCTAGTCTTCACTGATTCTGTTCTACTCAACGTGTAACTTAAGCTGATATAACTAGAGCATTGAAATTTAGGACCATGTATTTAGCGCTGTATCATCCCAAAGATTTTAGCAATCATGTATCAGTTCTTCAAATCCCCTCTGAGTAGGTCAGGATGATAAATATCTAAAACAAAAACCATGACTTTTCAGGGAAAGGAAGAGCAGGCATTGGAGCCGATATTTGGGGTAAGCTGTCAATTAAACATACGTATATTGAGCACCTACTCTGTGAGTTATCATCCTGAAACCTTCTCTTCCTCAGTTACAGAGACCAGGATTTCTCAGCCTCAGCACTGTTGACATTCTGGACTGGATAACTCTGTTGCAGGGGACAGTCCTGAGCATTATAGGGGATCTAATGGAAGCACAGCTCCTCTCTCCACAAATCAAGGCAATCTTCTGTTGAGAACCACTGTTCTAAGTCACTAAGTCTCAAAAAGTGTCCAGAATAGTATCATTGGCACCTCTTGGGCCCTTGCCAGAAGTGCAAATAGCAGGTTCCACCTCAGACCTACTGAATTAGAAGCTACAGGATTGGGCCCAGCAATCTGTGTTTTAACACCCTCCAGACAATTCTGGAGTAGGCTAAATTTTGAGAACAACAGATCATAATAATTCAGGCAGGCATATTGAATAAACATGAGCATGAATGCTTATTGACTTATAGTCCACTCTGCATCCGTGGTTAAAAATCTCAAATGATAGAGTGACCTTCTTTAGTCTAAATGGTTCAAAGAATCAGGTGGAAAAAAATAAAAATAAAACAAAGAATCAGGTGAACTCATTCTGTCTTCCTAAGGGTGTGTGAAATGAAACCTTTCAAGATGATGATGGAAATGCTCGTATGTGCATTTCTCTCTTCTCCATTTTAGCACACACAGACTATCTAGGGTTTGTGGGATTAAACCTGTCAAGATGGTCATGGAAATGGACATATGTGCATGCTCCCCCGCCTCCATCTTAGCACACACAGAATATCTAGGAACACGTAACGAATAAGGAAAATCCTTCAGAAACTCTTTACTTTCCATTTGGCTTACATCAGTGTTAATTTTTTTGGCTCTTTTCTTCTTCCCCTCAGATTTTGAGAACACTGAACCGAACATATGTTAACATGAAACAGAAGCCTGTTTGGAATGACTTAAACCCTAAAGCTCTGACAACTGATGAACTCTTTGGTTTCATACATCATGCTACCCGAGAATGGAAAGATGGCAAGTTGTATTTCCCCTTTAGAAGTGCTAAAAAATGACTTTTTTTTTCTATCCAGAAAGGCGTTTCTCAGTATAAGCCAATTTTAGTCATAGTCACAGATTTACTGTTTATATGTTGGCATTATTGGAAATATAGTGGATCACAACAGCATTTATAATGTATAAATTAAAACTAGATTTAAATAAGTACTTGATTTGCATTCAGCAGATCTGTACTCAGAGCTGTGTATTTTTATTCCACATTAGTTATATCAGGGTTCCCTGTAAATCAGGAAAGAAGTCAACATGGATTTCTCAGGAAACATTTATCAGGTACCTGATACAAGACACTGACTAAAGTTCAGGTGGGTGTTATTCTTAAGTGCCAGGGACAAAAGTCAACAGGGCATGTTTACTGCCCTGAACGTGTCTATAGACAAACAGAACCCTTTGTTGCAATCTGTTATGACTTCCTATTTCAGTAAATGCACTAACCCTGGCACCATCGGCAACATTCTTCTTCCAGATGCCTGCATGATTTTCTCCCTTATGTTAATTTATGTCTGGTCAAATGTCACATCAGAGGCATCCCTGATGACCATATCTAAAGTGGGATACCCTTCATCCTTCTCTAGCCCTACTTCTTGTGTATACTCCTTCCTTTTTGGGGCAATTTTTACCCTTTCAGCCTAGCTTCTGTCTTTTTATAAAAAACTGGCTGGGTGTGGTGGCTCATGCCTGTAATCCCAGCATTCTGGGTGGCCAAGGCAGGAGGACTGCTTGAGCCTAAGAGTTCAAGACCAGTCTGGACAACATAGTGAGACCTCATCTCTACAAAAAATTGACTGAGCATGGTGGCACCCACCTGTAGTCCCAGCTACCAGGGAGGCTGAGGTGGAAGGATCACCTTAGTCTAAGAGGTCAAGGCCACCTCTGGTGAGCCGTGTTCATGCCACTGCACTCTAGCCTAGGAAACAGAGTGAGAACCTCAGACAAGAAAGAAAGAGAGAGAGAGAGAGAGAGAGAGAGAGAGAAGGAAGGAAGGAAGGAAGGAAGGAAGGAAGGAAGGAAGGAAGGAAGGAAGGAAGGGAGGGAGGGAAAAGAAAAAAAAGAAAAGAACTGTGGCAAGGAGATAACCTATCTGTTTATCCTGAAACTTTCTGGAAACTGTTTAAATCAGTGACCATTAGAAAAGGTTTCTGGCTTCTTTATGAAACGTAGTGGCAGGTTCTATCAGATACTGTCACTCACTTTTTGCACAGAATCTCTTACAGAAGAAACTCTCCACATACGTGCATCAAGACAGTGGTATTACATACTTGAGTTTGAAAAATCAGCTATTAAATACACCATGTAACACATAGAATACTTAGATATGTGGTAATGGTGACAGGACTGTGGATTTAAAATGTTTTTGTCTGTACATCTTGGGAAGTAATGATCACTGCATATAATCTCAAAGACCAAATTTCTATAACATGCATAGATCTTCCGATTGCTCTAGCTTTAGAATGATGCCCTTTGAAAATTGTCTTAGAAAAATAGAGAAAGGTGAGCTGAACTGATATTTGGTCTAAAATAGTTATTGAGCTTATGTGCATGAAGAGAGAGAATGTCTTCTTTTGGTGCAAGTTCTGAGTTTTATGTGCATTACCCACATAAATACCCACAACCGTTCATCAAGGAAGGTTCTGTTATTTCTCTTTGACACATGGGAAGTTCAGTTTTGGACATTAAAGATCCCTTTCAGGGAGGGGAAACCTGCCCTTTGGTGAATAGTACAGCTGGATCTGGAGCTGACATGTAGCTCGAAAGGTGTTATGCACTGCACCAAGGAAGAGGCAGCAAAAGTGCTTCTATCTAGTTAATAAAAGAGCTCCTAGGATGAATAATATACATTTATTTTAGAAATAAGTAACACTTGACTCCATTATGTATTAGAATTGCTTACTCTTAATTTATAGGTCTCTTCTCTTCCATTCTGCGAGAACAAGCAAATCTTACGCATGATGGACCGAAATGGATAGTCCTGGATGGAGATATTGACCCCATGTGGATTGAATCATTAAATACTGTCATGGATGATAACAAGGTGACTCATACTTCGGTGCTAAACCTTGAACATAACATCTTGTGTGCATTGAGATTTCCATTTCCTGTTGGTGCTAATACTGGTTTTTACTCATTAGCCTGTATTCTTACCACATGTGACCATTGGGCACACATGGGAATGAGTTTGGGAACAATAGACATGGGACACTTCTAAGGGAGTAAGGAGGAACAAGGGATACAAACCACTGGGTACCATGCTGAGCCCTAAGGACGTGGGAGGCAGGCTCGTCAGAAGCCCAAACCTCAGCTACACGCAATATACCTGTGAAACAAATCCTCACATGTACCCCATGATTCTGAAATTTAAAAAAAATTAAAAAATTAAAAATCCCTGTTTTGATATGTGGCACTTCCCTAATAATTCCCTTAACTTTGCTGTGAAAGAATTTCAGGGAATATATTTTCTGTATGAATTTAACTACCTTTAATGAGAGTTAGATACAGATTTAAGAATTTAGTTTACACATCTTACCATTTTGTAAGAGGGAGGCAAAAATTATTAATCCTATATCATCTTTGATTAAGAATGGAATACTTAGATAGTAAAAGAATGAGTTTGTGCCATCTGATAATTGGTGAAATATAGCTATTGAAATTAACTAGTTTCTGTGACTACAGATTGAGTTTAAATGCTTTCCCAAGCCTTTTGCCATAGTTAATCCAGCATTCCCAGCAAAAACAAAAGGTGATGGTATAAGTCTGTGAGATGTCATTTAAGCAATACAGGGTCTATTGTTGGGATCAGGAGAGAGAAATCAGTAATCATCATTACCCCAGAATGGAATTAGTAACCACCTTAAATTAACAGCAATTACTACTTTCTCAACTGAGACATTGTTCATCATAAAATATAGGCTTGGGATCTTTATACTTGCATGAGTTTCTTTGGACAATTGATAATTGTGGCTTTTTGGATTCTAAAGAAATTTTTTATGCTATTCAGGCCTTTTCATGGGATCAGCTTTGAAAATAATTGTCTTGTATTTGGCATAGCAATAATTACCACAGCTATTTAAGGTTGGCATTCATAAGTCCACTTAGGAGTTTGTTCTTCAAGGGTCAGTCAGGCCGCCTCAGGGGTGAACTTAGATCTTTACTCAGACTGCGCATCTTGTTCAAGACAGTGAGCTCACAGCCTTTGATACTTCTACCAGGGGAAAGTACCTTTTGTTGCTGCGGTATGTTAGCGGTGCTGCTTTTCCTCCCGGGTGACAGCTTGCCTCTGTTTACCGCTGTGCTGCCCATTCCAGGTGCTGACCCTGGCCAGCAACGAGCGTGTAGCCCTGACACCCTTCATGAGGCTACTGTTTGAAATACATCACCTGAGGACAGCTACCCCAGCCACTGTTTCCAGAGCTGGTATTCTTTATGTGAATCCCCAAGATCTGGGCTGGAATCCGTAAGTATTACTTTTTAAAAAAAAAAATTCTTTTTTGTTTATTGGGGCAAAATGCATACAACATAAAATTTACCATTGTAATCATTTTGCATGTACAATTAAGTGGCATTAAGCACATTCACATTGTTGTACAACCATCACCACCATTCATCTCCAGAAAGATTTTATCTTACCAAACTTTTGTATCATTAAACAATAACTCCTTATTCTGCCATTCCCCCAGCTCCTGGCAACCTTTCATTCTACTTTTTGTCTCTGTGAATTTCACTTCTCTAGATACTTCATAGAAATGGAATCATGTAGTATTTGTCCTTTTATGACAAGTTTATTTCACTTAGCATAGTGTCTTCAAAGTTCATCCATGTTGTAGCATATTGCAGGATTTCCTCTTATTTAAGGCTGAGGAATTTTCCATTGTGACAGTCAAGAAAGGTTTGTCTTTGAGAAATAAACAACAAGCATACACAAGGCATTCAGATACGCCGTTTCACTTCCCCACCATAACCCTGCTTGGCAGTAGGATCAGGTTTCCTCCCTGGTTCATACGAGTGGTAAGTGGGTCAGAGGGTTGGGATTCAGAGTCAGGCGTGTCTGCTTGTTGGTGGAACCCAGCACTTCTAATATAATGATGTATTATTTGCTTGACTAATTACGTTATAATACTGAGGGAAACAATATTCAGAAAACTCATATCTTAGAATTTTTATCCCCAGTTTCTGATGAGCCATGGTTGTGCTATGTTTTCCCATCTAGTAATTTAGAGCATTTGCGTGTTCACTGCAATGACATTGTGGGAGTTACCCTCATGCTGTGTGTGATTTCAAATGGAGTTTTTGAATATTACAGTGCTTAATGGCAATGAATTAGAAATGATCTACTAACATAAATTTTACTGACCAAAAAATATATATTTCATTGTGTGTATAGACCACATTTTGTTGACCCATTCATCTATCAATGGACGCGTGGGTTGCTTTTGTCTTACTGCAAATAAGGCTGTTATGAACACAGACACACAACTATCTCCTCAAGACCCTGCTTTTGCTTCTTTTGGGTATTTACCCACGACTACAACAACTGGATCATAGGTTAATTCTCTCTTTAATTTTTTGGGAAACTAGCTTACTGTTTTGAACAACAGCTACACCATTTTACATTCCTACCAAACATGCCTAAGAGTTCCAGTCTCTCCGTATCTGCACCAACTCTTGGTATTTTCTATTTCGTTTCTGTTTGTTTTTATTTGATAGTAGCCATACTAATGGATGTGAGGTGGTATCTCCTTATAGTTTTGATTTGCTTCATTGTTCTGAGGGTTAGTGATGTTGAACTTCTTTTCATGTGCTTATTGGTCGTTTGTAATATCTTCTTTAGAAAAATGTCTACGTAAGTACTTTGCCCATTTTAAATCAGATTGATTTTTAAAATAGGAAATCTGCCCATCTTAGTTTTAAAAAGCCAAACATATGATCATTTGAAGATGATGTTAACAATTAAATTTAGGACTAATTAGGCTAATTTAAAGATAACTAAATTAAGATGTCTGTCATTTTTTACTTGAACATTACCTTGTTCATGCATCTTGAACATGTTATAACTCAGTAAATATTTGCTGGGTAAAGGAATAAATACTCATAGCTTATGTGGAGCCCTTAAATATAAACTATCGGGAGTAGATGTGATGTCGGGAGCGGATGAGCACTATCACTGTAGCAGGCCTTGAGTAAAGGCCCCAAGTGAAGGCAAGGTCTCACTTGGTAATTCTGCATCCTAGCCAAAGGCAAGGGATGCAGGCTGCCACATGAAACGGCATCTCAGATGCCCACACATCCGGGTGCACATAGTACAGATAGAGCCTTAGCTACAACAAGATAACCGCAGAACAACTTGACATTTAGATAGCAACAAAATTCCATTATAGCTCCCTCACAGACCTTGAATCCCTTCCACTTCCTTTGTGCTTGATTATAAAATAAACATGCTGAGCTAGTTTGGGGCCACTTCTCCATCGAAGGAAAGTGTCCCACCTGGCCCCAGCTTTTCTTTGTCTTCGTGTCTGTGTCTTTCTTAATCTCTCGCCACTGTCTGTTGGGACCCTCAAGGCAGCCAGACAGGCTACGGCAATAAACAATTCATTTAATGGGCATATGTATGTTTGATAAATAGAGAGATGATATGCATACATAAAGAGTGGTCATGATTTGATTTGGAGCAAGTTGATTGTGCCTACTTATTTACTGTTCAGCTGTTTACACTTTTTACAGTTTACCCTGGTGGCTACTTGTCACCTCTGACATTTTCACTCAATCTCTGAACTCTGCAGGTGAACACATGCTCGTGCTTAGTATGCCTCTCACATCAGAAATCTTCACCCCTCCGGACGCACACTCCGTGACTCTCACCCTACTCTGTGCTCCGGGAGCCTGACTTACGTGGACCATATCAGCGGGCTCTGTGCCCTCTGGCTCCTGGTTGGTTTGACCAATGAGGAGTCCTGGCAGGAAATGAGAAGGAGAGAGGACAGTGCAGTCAGCTGTTGATTCCCCTGGCTCCCTCCCAGCAGGGATGTGTCAGGATGGCTCTGTCCCCCAGCTGCAGGTCACAGTGCCTCTTCAGTTTCTCCATAAGATTCTTTCCTTCCAGGTTCTAGAAGTCCTTCTCTCTCTTGTCCCTGCAGGCATAGGTGCAATGACCTTCTGGGTTCTCTACTCCCTGCCCACACCTTTTATGGATTCTTCCCTACTATCTTAATTTGAGGATGACATCCTTTTCCTGCCAGACACCTGGCTGATGCACTTGCCCAGGCTTCGAGGTTCATGTGAGGATTTGCTACATAAATAAATTGCATGAAGGTGAGGTGTGGGCTTCCAGCGAGCCTCCTCCCCCCCAGCAGTGGACATGGTACCCAAGGGTGGTTGCATGCCCCTTACCACTCCTCCCTCCCTCCTTTAGCAGTGCCCAGTGTCTATTGTTTTTACCTTTGTGCCCTTGTGCCCAATGTTTAGTGTCTGCTTATGAGTGAGAACATGCGGTATTCAGTTTATTGTTTCTGTAATGGTTCACTAAGCATAATGGTCTCTAGCTGCATCCATGTTGCTGCGAAGGACTTGATTTTGTTCATCTTTATGGCTGTATGGTATTTCCTCATATGCACATACCTCATTTTCTTTATCCGGTTCACTTTCGATGGGCATGTCGGTTGGTGTCATGTTTTTGTTATTGTGAATAGTGCTGCAATAAACCAGGCTGCTTTATATCTGTGTACCAATGTGCTTGCTAAAAGCCTCATCCCTTAACTCTACAGCAAAGTAGAGCCATGCCCAGGCTTCTGTCTTAAAGCTTTGTTGGACTTGGCTGGGGGAAGGAGTGATTTTTAAAAGTCTTCAATGGAGAGTTGTTCTTGGGCTAATAGTGCCTTTACCTCAGCTAAGATTCTACCTCCTGGGTTGCTTCTATCTGTGGGGACTAGGTGAAGGAGTCTCTCCAGCAGCCCTTGAGTCCCCAAAGAGAGCACAGTTACCTCCATGCAAGTGGCAGCATTCATTGCCTTCAGAGGACCCCTCACGCCTTATGGGTGTGGTCTGATTTCAGTAGTGAGCCTCATGGCTCCCAAGGCATTGTAATTTACTTTCAGCCAGTCATATGGAGATTTGTGCTAACCAAAGCTCAGTTTAAATCCCCATTTTAAAAAAGGACTTTTATCCAATACTTCAAAGGTCACAGTTTGGCCAAACAGACACCCAATTTATATTCCTGAGAGAGTTAAACAGCTCTGTCTTCACCATTGGATTTCATTTTTATGGAGGTCTTTCTTTTATGCAAGATCAATGAATAGGTGTTAATTTTCATGTGTGTGACCAAAAGGTCTATCCAGGTCATTTTCCAAAATAATGGGAATCTTCTTTTTATATTTTCACCTCCTATTGCCAGAAACTTTCAGTAAGTCATGCAAAAAAAAAAAAAAAATAGCTATTTTTGGTTAAGGGATATCTTTTCATTCTGTAATGATCAAATACTTTGCTACTTTTGATGTCATAATATTAGTAATGTGATAACTTTACATATATTAATTTATTAATACTCAATTACCTTGTGAGATACATATAATTATTAACTCAGTTTTCTAAACCAATATCTTAGGTCTCAATTCCCCCCAACTTTTTTTGAGTTGGGGTCTCACTCTGTTGCCCAGGCTGCAGTGCAATGACATGATCACAACTCACTGCAGCCTTGACCTCCTGAGCTCAGGCAATTCTTCCACCTCAGCCTCCTTATTAGCTGGGGGACTATGGGAGGGATCTACCACACCCAGCTGATTATTATTATTATTATTTTTGTAGAGATGAGATCTTGCTATGTTGCCTAGGCTGGTCTCGAACTCTGAGGCACAAGCAATCCTCAGTCTTCCAAAGTGCTGGGATTATAGGCATGAGCCACCATACCCAGCCAAGTTTTTAATTTCCAAGTGTCCAAAATCATAGAAAAGTTAAAAAGGCAGCACAAGGTACAACCATGTACTGCTGAGCAATGTGGATGTAAGTGGCAGATGTGAAGCCATTTCATCCCTAGGTACTTTTGCATGTATCTCCTATGAACTAGAATATTCTGCTACATGAGTACAATATAATCTGCACACCTAAGAAGTTTATCCTTGATACAACATTATCTAATAAATAGCCATTTTAAAATTTAACCAGTTATCTCAGTAATTTCTTTTGTACCTTTAAAAAAAGATCCAGCATCAAAACAAAGATCATGCATTGCATTTACTTGTCTTTATTGCCCCCTTTACTCTAGAACATTCCCCCACCTTATTCTTTCATGACATTTACCATTTGAAGACAGCAAATCAGGTGTCTCAAAGCACACCTCATTGGAGACTGCAAAGTGATTTCTCAATTCAGTTATTCTGTCTACACATATTAGGTGACATTTTTCTGTCAAGAATGTTTTTGTCCTCTTCACACCTACTACTTCCTTCCTCCCTCCCTTCCTTCCTTTCTCTTTCTTGTATCATTTTTTTTAATTCATAGCTTTATCCCCCCTTTTCTTTTAGTTCAGTGGGTTACAATCTGTTGCCACTGTTCTTTTGGATGCTCAGGTTGTCCCAGATTTTGCTAGCAAGAGTCCCTTCAAGCCAGTCTCTTCTGTACTCTTTTTTTTTTTTTTACTTGTATTTCTAAGTCTTTTAGCACTTTGCTTTCAAGCTAAACAAGGTGCATCTGGTTCATCTGAGACTTCTCTTACCCAAAACCTTTATCAGTCATTGTTCCAAGGAGCCAAAAGGAAGAACTTTTAGCATAAGGAATGGTCTTTATATATTTATTTATTTATTTATTTATTTATTTATTTGAGTTGAAAGTCTCACTCTGTCACCACAGCTAGAGTGCAGTGGCCCAATCATGGCTCACTGAACACAGCTTCGATCTTCTGGACTCAGGTGATCCTTCTGCCTCACCTCCTGAATAGCTGGGATTATAGGCACATGCCACCAAACCTGTGTATAATATTTTGATTTTTTGTAGAGATGAGGTCTTGCTGTATTGCCTATGCTGGTGTCAAACTCCTGGGCTCCAGAAATCCTGCCTCAGCTTCCCTAAGTGTGAGGATTTATAGGCATGAGTCACCGCACCCCTCAGAAATGGTATTTAGACTCCAAGATGCTCAGTGTGCTCATTGCTACTGTGTGCCATGGCTTCCAGGTGCTTTCAGTGAACAGGATTAGGAAATATATTTTTAAATTCATATTGGAAAACTGTTCAGCTGTGGATAAAAGAGATTATAAAATACTATGTTTGTAGTATCTGCCATTTAAGGACAAAAGACAGTGCCATTATCACTTAAACTTCTTAGGATGTTTTTGTTAAAATTCACTTATCTATTTTTAAAATATCTTTTAAAAAATATTTTTAAGTCCACGCTTGGACCATATAAGGTTAAACAACATCCTTAAAATCATATTAGCATGTGACCAGCTGTAGAAATCAAATATTATTTTATTTTAATTCTGAGCTCTAAGTAAGTTTTCTGGAAGAAACCTAAACAGGTCATTCATGTCTGTTGAAATCTTAAGAAATAGAAAGAGGAACAGTATTGGAAGAAAATTTCTGAGGATTATGGTCAGCAATGATTTTTTTTTCTAGGAGAAAAAAATGAGAATACATAGAAAGGGGAAAAAGATAAGGGCAATACATTAAAAAATTCATTTGTTATTATTATTATTATTATTATTATTATTTTGAGTCTGAGTCTCACTCTGTTGCCCAGGTTAAAGTGCAGTGGCACAATCATAGCTCACTGCAACCTTAACCTCCTGGGTTCAGGCAATCTTTCTGCCTCAGTAGAAGATATCTCAGTGATACCACACCCAGCTAATTTTTTATTTTTTTTGTAGAGACAAATTCTCACTGTTTCCCAGACTGGTCTGAACTCCTGAGTTCAACTAATCCTTCTGCCTCAGTCTCCCAAAGTGCTGGGATTACAGGTGTGAGCTGCCACACCTGGTCCATTTTAATTATTTGAGTTAAAATTATTTAAAAATGAGCAAAACACTGAAAATGGGCTCTGCCAAATTGTATTTTATTTATCTTATAAGTAATGAAAAGGATTTATATCTGGAATTTAGTCAGATTCCAAGAGTAAATACTGGGAGATATATTTTGGGAGCCACAGCTTAAGATCGTACTCTCTCTTCTGTCACTTCAGTTTGAAATACACCTTGGGCTTTGTGTCACTAATTCTCTTTTATTTTTTTATGTGTGTGTGCCACTGATTCTCTCACCTGTGTCTGACAAGCCTATTGTCTTCTCCCCCTACAATCCCGCTCTTTCATTTTTGGGTGTTGCTTACCCTTACAGATATACAGATTCAGAAATAATAGGCATTTACCACTGACCAGCATGTCTTGCTAGCTTCTGCCATTTTTCCAGGCCACCGTGAGTGACTGAGAGCATAAAGCTTGCCGGGAGGTATACTGTAAGTCTGGTGAATTCCTGCTGTCCTATGTGACAGGATTCAATCCCAGAGGATTGAGAAATACATTTAATGAAGATGAGTTGGTTGAGAAATTGAGGTTTTGCTTCTGGAATCTCTAAAGAGGACTAGTTAAAAAAATGTGGTACATATGCACAATGGAATATTATGCAGCCATTAAAAAGGACAAAATTATGAACTTAAGCAGCTACTTGGATGGAATTAGAGTTTATAATACTGAGTGATCTTTCAAAACAAAGATCTGAGTACCACATGTTCTCACTCATAAGTGGACCTTAAACAACTATGGTAATACTATAAGAAAAGGATTGACAGTAGAGGGAAACTGGGGGAGGGGTGGGATTAACGGTAGTTAATATCTGCCTGGGAAAGGGGGTGCACACCTCATCAACAAGGGTACCTGCACAATGAATATTTGTATACCTAACCCTTAATTGTACCCCACAATTTTAAAATTAAAAAAAATTTTTTTTAATGTGGTGCATATACACAATGGAATATTACGCAGCCGTGAAGAAGAACAAAATTATGAACTTTGCAGCAACTTGGATGAACTTAGAGGCTAAAATCCTGAATGATCTATCACAGAAACAAAGAACCAAGTATCACAAGTTCTCACTCATAAGTGGACCTTGAACAACTATCATAATACTATAAGAAAGGGATTGGCAGTAGTGGGAAACTGCCAGGGGAGGGAGGGGCATACCTCATCAACACGTGTATCTGCATAATGAACATTTGCATACCTGACCTTGAGTTGTACCCCACGTATTTAAAATAAAAAATTTAAAAGAAAAAAGAAAAAGATTTTTATAAAATAAAAAAGGAAACTATAAGATGATAGAAATATGAGTATATTCACTTGCGAGCATCTATCCATCACCCATATCTGTCAGTTTCTTATTCACTGAAATGTACCTTATAGAAATTTGAAAAAAATACATTTGAAAGTTTTCAGAGGCCTGGAAACTGTAGCTACCTCGGTAGCTTCCACACCACAGGGTCCTAGATTTCATGTGCTGAGCCTGGAACCCTTCTGGGGGAAGCAAGAGAGACAGAGCTGACCACATGGGACTCCTTTGTGAATTCCAAAAAACCAAAATTCTTTGTTCATGACCCAGATGTTGGCATTAAATTGATGCATCAGGGCATTATAGTTAGCTGTATTCTGAGGTGGGGTGCCGGGCGTGGGTGATCTCTTTTGTAGGCAAGGCATACATGTGACATTTTAGTGCATTATTTTTGGTTGTATGTCATATGATAGTGGCATGTTCTGTGTGGTCATGCTCACATCTGTAGCATCCTTTAAAAACCATAAGGAACTTTATTTGTAAGGTGAGGTGAGAAGAATTGCAAACAAACACAGATGTATATCTTCAGTATCTGCTCTTGCTGAATAAAATAGTTTTTCCTTCTAAATTTGCTGTTTTTTTAAAAAGTCTAATTTATTTTTATTTTATTTATTTATTTATTTATTTATTTATTTTTAGTTGTAGTCTCACTCTGTTGCCCAGGCTGGAGTGCAGTGGTATACTCATAGCCACCCCAGTGTCGACCTGCTGGGTTCAGGCGATCCTTCTCCCTCAGTCTTCCAAGTAGCCGGAACTACAGGCATGTGCTACCACGCCCGTCTAATTTTTTGATTTACTGTAGAGACAAGATCCCACCAAGTTGCCCAGGCTGATCTCAAACCCCTGGGCTCAGGCAGTCCTCTTGCCTCTGCCTCCCAAAGTGTTGCAGCCACCGTGCGCGGCCTAAATGTCTAATTTAAAATCATGATAGTTTAGCAGTAATTTTTCTGTAAAATGTTTACCTGTTCATATTTACTAACATAATTTGTACTCTCTATGCTATGTGGTATGCTTGACCCCCAGCAGAGGTCATTTGTTGGCTTTTTGGCCTTTTGGGGGGTGGGACACAGAATTGGCTCTTAACCATGGTTAGGTTAAACTCACTTCTTTCTGGAGCAGCACCCATGGTGGAGGTAATTTGTGCATCATTTGTGAGTGGGCCTGATAGGCTCTCCCTGTGACTTTGGTTACTGCTGATGCATCTCAATGAAGCAGCTATTTCTTGCCTCTGAGCACAAAGCCCTCTTCCTCCCTCTGGGGCTGTTTCTGAGGTGGCTGCTCCTAATTATCCTTGCAGTGGCCTTCTGCCCCCACAAAGAGACTTTGTGGGAGGTAAAGGGTGGGATCTGTGATGCCCATCAGATCCCTGACTGCTGACTCTCGGGCCAACAGGACCCTACTGCTTTTAGCAGGTGCACAGAGAGGCAGAGCCAGGATCTCAGCCAAGTCTCCCAATGCCACCAACTCTGTCCTAAGGAGAATCATTTACTGAGAATTTGTTATTTGTCAGATATTAATCAAAGCACTTTACACATGCAAACTTGTTTCATGCTCACAACAACCGTAGGAAGTATATGTTATCATCATCATCTCCATTTACAGACAAAAAATTCAAGGCACAGAGAGGTTGAGTAACTTGCCCAAGATAATATGGTTTTAAAAACGGTTGAATCATTCCACAAAAAAGATACCTGCACACGTATGTTTGTTGCAGCTCTATTCACAATAGCAAAAACATGGAACCAACCATGTTGCCCATCGAAGCTGGGCTGGATAAAAAAAAAAATGTAGTATGTATACACAATGGAATATTATGCAGCCATGAAGAAGGACAAATATGGACTTTGCAGCAACTTGGATGGATTTAGAGTCAATCATACTCAGTAATCTATCACAGAAACAAAGAACGGAGTACCATATGTTCTCACTCATAAGCAGACCTTGAACAATTACAATACTATATGAAAGCGATTGGCAGTAGTGGAAAACTGTCAGGGGAGGTGGAGTGGGATTGGCAGGTGAGGGAAACTGCTAGGGGAGGCAGGGGCATACCTCATCAATAAGGGTACCTGCATAATCAAAGTTTGTATACCTAACCCTGAATTGTACCCCACATCTTTATAATAAAAAAATTTAAAAAATGGTAGAACCAGGTGCAAATCCAGACAAGCTGACTTTAGTTTCACTTCCCTGAGTAATTCTTTTTTCTTCCCCCTTGAAAAGCCCTAGATACAAAGATTCCACTTCTGGCAGCATATATGCAGTAAAATCCATAGCTAAGGGGCAGACGTGGCCTTCATACTTTTGTCCCAGTCATTAACACCCACATCCTATTGTTCCATGGTGTCTGTATCAAGTTACTCACATACAATTGGACCTCCACTAAAAACCGTTCCTCTTGGACATGAAAAGTCTTCACAGTGGACATTTTGTAAATCTAACCAGAGTGTAACGCGGTTGACTATTTAATAAAACCCATCATGAAGCCTTGTGAAAAGCAAAAGGAGCCTTTTGTAAGATTGTTGTCTTGCCTTCATTTCTTCTGGTACTCAATGCAAAATCTGGTTTGCTTAAACAAGGTACAGCTGTCTTGATCTGTGGTCACATTGCTTCTCTACTGGTCGCTAAATGCATTTGTTCCTTATGCTTCCTCATGAGGACTTTCTGAGGGTTTCTTTTTTGTTTAACATCATTCATTTTCACCCCAGAGACCACTATGGGTGCTACGAAGTCAAGCTTTGTTTTATTGGTAGGTGTTATTTTATGAATACATTCGAGATAATTAATGTATCAAATTGATAATATTTCATGCACTTCAGATTCATATTTGTATAAATGTTCCCAAGCATGAGATACATTTCAGAGCCATTTACTGGAAATGCATTATCAGCTATCAGGTTGGAGTTACACTCAGTCTGGTGAAAAAGGAGGGACTTTGAAATAGCCCCTATGGAATTTTCACCTTTTTATTTGTAACTGATTTCTTATTACTAAATAATTGATGCCAAGATTAATCAAGAAAAATCCCAAGCTGTTTTCATAAATAAGGTCTGCACTCTGGGAATGGTTTCAGCCCTTCAGGAAATGACATACTGCCCTTCCTTATAAATGCTCAGTAATGGCCTACTTACACTCCATTATGTTTGGCTCCTAAGTGCTATTAGGAGTTTCTTTCACGGTCTTTTCATTAAGGTAAAAATGGCCATTAAAACAAGTTTTTAAAGGACCATTTTAAAATATTTGCCGTTTGCGAAACAGAATGAACTCGTACAACGTGTCCCTGAAATGTTGCGCCAAGCTGTGTCGGAGGGGGAAGCTTTTGACTTGGTGAAATTCTACTTTTCAAGTCTAGTGTTCAATAAAAGCTTTTCTGTTTTTCTTTTCAGGTATGTGACCAGTTGGATAGACAGAAGGCAGCATCAATCAGAAAAGGCCAATTTAACTATTCTTTTTGATAAGTATGTTCCCGCTTGTTTGGAGAAGATGAGGACAAGCTTTAAAACAATCACGGCAATTCCAGAGAGTAGCCTGGTTCAGGTTTGTCTTCGGTGATATCGTTTGACATTCTAGTTCTGATATGGTGGTGGGTCTTGGTCGAGAAAACAGAAGTTCTTGCTTGCCCAAGAAGATGGGAAGATTTCTGAAATGATTAAATTGCTTCAACCCTCCTGCCCCAGCCCCCATGTTCCCTAGAGCAAGTCCCTATTATATACTATCACACTCAGTTGGTATTTGGGTGTGTGGTCTTCCTTTTCACAATCTTGTGAAAATAGATTGAAGCCATGTTTAATTCATTTTTATATCACTGGAGATTTACATAGCTTCTAGCATACAGTAGGTGTCCAATATGTGTTTATTGAATAATTATGTTCCTCCCAAGTGTATGTATTTGCACAGTTAGAAGAACAAAGTTGCAACAGCCTTATGTATTTTACTAGCTCCTAAGAAACTTGCCCAGAGAGGGTGCTCAGTATGTTTTTTTGAAAAAAGAATAAATCTGTGCAATTAAAGATGCCAACCAGTGAGTAGGAGAAGGCCTCTGAGTTCTGCCACGTAGGCGCCACCACCCACAGACCTCCACCTCCCAAAAATATTCCTGAAGTCATGTCAGTCTGGATGAAGAGTTCCTAATTTTCCAGGGATACATTTTTTCTGATCCTGGTCCTGAGACAGCTGGTAAGAATGAAGGGTACATATGATACGTTGTCATGGAAGCTAATGAAAATAATTTACAGCATACAGAAATGAAGGTTGTGATCTTAATCTCAGCATGAGAAACAACTATCCCCAGCCCTTAAAGCAAAAAACTTCACAAAAGATTTACCATTTGAAATTTTTTTTGCCCTATAGGAGCAAAATTGGTTTCTAAGTACGTTGTTACCATTAAGTTACTATGTTACCAAATTTGTTTGAAGCTAAATTAGAAATAGTCACAAGCATAATAAGAAGAGAAAGTTCAGGTTTTGGGATAATTCACACACCAATTAAATAAACGATAGTCTTCAACAGTAATTATCTGAGGTATAATTTATTTCTGAAAGCCGGCCTGAATTTATTCATAATGAATTAATTATGTAGTTAGCCTAATTAGACTTCCTCTGGTGTAATACTTGCAAAAAAGCATGATCGTGTTCTTTCTCAAGTTGACTTGTGTATTTGTGTGATTCTCTGTGGTGTGAACTTTTTCATTCAAGAGTAGTGTGAAAATAGGTCAGTAGGAATTAATATGATTTCTCCATTTTCTCCTTTTGTAGTATTTAGAAATGGCATTTAATCCTTAGCTCCTTTTAAGCTGTTGTTTTATAGAGTAGTTTCTTTTCTGTGGTTACTTGTAAGTGTAGGATTTTGAGGCAAAAATGGGTATGAAAAGAGACTACCTTGAAAAGGCGATCTTAAGAAATTAATGCATTCTCTTCTAATATCTGAAAATCTTTACATTTGGTCAAGCGTATTGACTCTTGGAATATGCATTAAAATATGATTTTATTAATTGCTAACACAGAGCTCAACATGTTTTTCAAGTACTGTGTTTGGGAGACAACAGAAGAATCATGTGACTTGATTAGAGTGGTCACCGGCACAGATAGCATAACACTGAGACTTTTTAGTTTTCTTTTTTCAATTTTAACGGCTCCTTAGAACAACACAGCTTTCACTCAGAAATAGTGGAGCCTCAGGATTTTACACCGTTTTTCAAAAACAAATTGGTGAGTTGTGTTCTATTAAAAGATGATTTCAAACTGGCTGACGTGGCACAGTATAAAATGATAGAAATCAAGAGAGAAAAAATTTAAACTATAACAGGTGCTCAACTATTTAAATGGAAAGCATCCTCCCATCTTTCGTGGCTAGTTAGGAAAGGTACACACACGACTCTGACTTGATTTGTTGTGGCTTGCATGGTTACAGGTCTGATCATCTATTGCTGACCCCCCAAACTGGAGGAAGGCTATTTTTATTTTTCTGTGAGGATGCTAATTAATGACAACCATTTTTTACACTTGAGAGATCTGGCCCCAAAACATATTCATTGCTAGTTATTATTTCATGGCAACAGCCATGATCCTCTCATTACTGATGTGAGTGCCCCGAGCATGGGGTATGCTAGGACCAACAGAGCATGTTGCCATTTCCCCCGGAATGTTTGAAGTACATGTTCCTTGCTGGGCACAGTTGTTCACGCCTATAATCCTAATAATTTATGAGGCTGAGGTGAGAGGATTGCTTGAGCTCAGGGGTTCAAAACTCTCCTGAGCAACAGAGTGAGACCACATCTCTACAAAAAAGCAAAAAATTAGCCGAGTGTAATGGTGCTCGCCTATAGTCCCAGCTACTTAGATGGCTGACGTAAAAGGATTGCATGAGTTGGAGGCTGCAGTGAACCTTGATCATGCCACTGCACTCCAGCATGGGCAACAGAGTGAGACACACACACAAACACACACACACACACACACACACACACACACACACACACACACCACACCACGTTCCTCAACAATGTTTCTTACAAGGTTAAATTTAGTTTGTTGCCCAAAAAAAAAAAAAACCACAGGCGATGGCTGCCACTCCAACGTTCTAAATTTATGACAACAGGTGAGGAAAATGGCTGCCAGCACCCTGATGGAAAGTGAGTTATCTAAATGTCCAATGAGAGGGAGATAGTTAACCAAATGCCTGTCTATTCAATGGAGTCCTACACATCCATCCCAATGATGCTGTGAGTCACAGTGATGGATAAAAATGTCTTTGGTATGTTTTTAAGTGAGGAGAAGTAAGTTATAGAATATCATGTGAAGTATGATTCTCTATTTATAACAAAGTGAATATAGCTATATACCCATCTTTGCCCTTTTTACTCATATGTATTTTTGGTTTGTACAGTAACTATTAACTAGATTATTGAAAATTTTATTTTTAAAAATGGTTCGCTATTACCTAGAAGATCATTCTGGTGAAAACTGACAAAAGTTTTCTACCATTGGCTCAGATACCTAAGGCAGTCATTTTTATTTCTCTCAATGTAGCAAGTCACAGAGTTGGAAACAATTATGTAATCTCTTAAGGATAAAGTGGAGTTGTCGGAACATCCTCTGAACTTAACCACTACTAAGACAAGGTTACCCTGAATAAATGGCTGTTTCTTTTTCTTTAGACTATTTGTGCTCTCTTGGAGTGTTTGTTGACCCCTGAAAATGTGCCCTCTGACAGCCCCAAAGAAGTGTATGAAGTCTACTTTGTCTTTGCTTGCGTCTGGGCGTTTGGAGGCCCTCTGCTACAGGATCAGGTAGGTTTAGAAGTGAATTACAGAGTCAGCTTTACTTGGGGGTGGGGAGGGATTGTTATGTGATTTGTAAGTTTTGATTTTATATAATGGACCACTTGCCCTATGCTCTCCTAAGCATGGACATTCTCTGAGCAATCCCATCCGGGCTGGTAGTTCCAACCTCATCTGATGATGCCAAATCTGTAGACTCAGCCTGACTCTTCTGAACACAAACCTCTATGTACCCAGCAGCCTCTGGCATCTCACCTGCAGCCTGCTGTTCTATAAATGTCATACTTGGCATGCCCGAAGTAGACCTTTCGTCTGCCCCACGCCCCAATTTGTTTCCCTTTCCTCCCCTCCCCTCCCCTTCCTTCCCCTTTCCTTCCTGTCCCTCCCCACACCTTCCCTCTCCTTCCCTCCCCTTCCCTTCTCTTCCCTCCTACCCCCTGTCTTTTTCTTTCCAGTCCTCACTCTGTCACTCATGCTGGCACAATCATGACTCACGATAGCCTCAACCTCCTGGGCTCAAGTGATTCTTCCACCTTAGCCACCCAAATAACTGGGACTACAGACATGCATCACCATGCCTGGCTTATCTTTAAAATTTTTTTTGTAGAGATGAGGTCTCGCTATGTTGCCTAGGCTTGTCTCGAACTCCTGGACTCAAGCAATTCTCCTGCCTTGGCCTTTTAAGGTCCATACCCCACTTTGACCCTCCTTTTTTATTTTTTTCCCCTTCAGTGGTATATTCTTCCCAGCTGCTTCATTTCCAAACCTGGGAGACATCACTCTTCCTTCTTTATTTTCCATGGTCTCAGACTCTTTCAGTTTCACTTATGAAATAACTGCCAAGTCTGTCCCCTCTTCTCCATCCCCACAGCCTTAATTCTGCAGTGGATTATTTTTAGATTGCCCTGGGCTATCATAGTGTCTTAGTCAGCTCAGGATACCATAACAAAATACCATAGATGCGGTGGTTTAAACAACAGAAATTTATTTTTCACAGTTCTGGGGGTTGGAAGTCCAGGATCAGAGTGCCAGCATGGTTGGATTCTGCTAAAAACTTTCTTCCTTGTTTTCAGATGGCTCCCTTCTTACTATGTCCTCTTGTGACAGAGAATAAAAAATGGGTGCCTCTTCTTCTAAAAGCACTAACACCATCATGAGGGGGCCTGTCCTCATGACCCATGTAAGCCTAATTACGCTCCAAAGCCCCCATCTCCAAATATCTTAACAGGTGATTAGAGCTTCAACATGTGGATTTGGGGAATGAGGGGGAGTCAAACTGCACTTTCTTGTCTATGGTAACCTCCAGCCTGGTTTCTCCAGTTTGAAGTTTCTAGTCTCTCCTCCTTCCAACCAGTCTCACATGCTGTTTTCAGGGTAGTCATTTGTGATCAGTGGTCAACCACAGCTAGTTCCCTTTCACTGCTCTTCCTTCAGCTCAAAGTGAAATGGTCACACCTGCACAGATTCCTTGAATAGCCCTTTTGTGGCTTCTGATTTCCTATGGGAAATCACCTGGGAGAGGAACTGGCACGAGCACACACACCCTGTGTACACCAACGGTTTGGACTTACCAAGGTGCAAAGTGGGGGCTTTTCAGTTTTTGACATGTGCAGCTCTCATCTCCACCAAGCAACTCTCTGTGTAGACTCTTCTCATGTGATCTTTACAGATAAAGCAAAGCTCTGAGGGGCAAAGCCACTTGTCCAAAGTTGCACTGATGGTGATGGAACACCACGGTTCCCACGCAAGTATCTTTCTCCAAAGGCCACGCTTTTTGTGGTAGCTCAGGACCTCTCATGGTCATCATGCTGCCCCTGAATCCTTACATTAAAAATATGCAACACAGGCCGAGCGTGGTGGCTGATACCTGTAATCCCAGCACTTTGGAAGGCTAAGGTAGGAGGATTGCAAGAGCCTAGGAGTTCAAGATCAAACTGGGGCAGCATAGCAAGTCCCTGTCTCTACAATAAAAACAAAAAAATATGTTTAAAAGATTAGCTGAGTGTGGTGGGGTGTGCATATAGTCCCAGCTACTTGGGAGGCTGAAGTTGGAGGATTGCTTGAGCTTGAGTTGGCACTCCAGCCTGGGTGACAGAGTGAAACCCTGTCTCAAATAAAGCAAAACAAAAGAAAACAGATATTTTCCAGGCTTCCTGGATCTTCCCAGGTGAGAACAGGAAGTTTACACTGGAAGACATCACAGTCAGAAGTGACCCATATTTCTGCTAGTTCACTCCCTGCAGATCCTCGAATAAATGGTTGATGTCACCTGTGGGCCAGTCCTACTTCTTGGCACTAGGTTACCATACTCATATCTATAAATAAATTTGGCACTCACTTGGCCTCCCAGGTCTTTTTTCAGCCATTATCAGAAGGCACATTTCCTTCCATAATCTCCAAGTGCTTTCTAAAGAGCAGCAGCTGGTCCTGCTTTGGGCAAGTCAAGTGTTGGTGTGGGGACTCCATGTGGCCTTCTCAAAGGCACAGTTTATAGCACGTGTGGGTTTCTTGTTCACAAAGGCCATGTGCAGACAGAATACAACCCTTTTCTCCTTGCCAGGTTTTTCTCTCAGTGTTTTTCACAAAGTTTTTATTTTCCCAGGACTGTAAAATCAGGTAAGATGTTGATAGCTGAGATCTTCCCACCCCTGAGGATAATATCCCACCTCCCTCCTGGCGGGTCCTCTTTTAATTTTCCCAGTTTCCAGACATGCTGGCCTTCCTCCACAGTTATTCCAGGTGGAAACTGGGCATCACTGGTTGCTTCCTTTTCCCAGTTCATAGTCAATATCATCATTGTTGTCATCGTCATCATCATCATCTTTATATTTTCAAAAGATCTCTAACTACAAAGCGTTCAAAAGAGAGATTGTGAGGTTCAGAGCATGAAGGAAACAGACACAAGAAATATTCTTGAGACAGCCATTTGTTAACCCTGCTGTATGTCAGGGACTGTGCTGGACTTTTCATGAGCCATTTCACTTAATCCTCCAAACGATAAAAATCTATATGAATTGGTACAACTATTCTTCTTTTGCAAATAAGGAACTGAAGCCTAGAGAGGTAAATTAATCTGCTTAAGGACATGAAGCTAGCCTGAGCCAGGTTTAAACTGCAGCAAACAGACTCCAGACCTGTGTTCCTAAATCAGACCATTACAGACAACCTCTAGTGTGGGTCTCAAATCAGCTCCCTCAGCTCCCATCAGCTGCTATCATTTTTCATTTGGCTTCTGTGTCTACACTTGGCCCCACAATTCATTATCACTCAGTAATCAGTGATTTTTAAAATTTTTTAATCTTATTTTATCCATCTGTCTGTCTGTCTTTCTAGCTAGCTAGCTATTTGAGTCAAGATTTCACTCTGTTTCCCAGGCTGGAGTGCAGTGTCAGGATCATGGCTTACCACAGCCTCGACTTCTCCTGGACTCAATGATCCTTCTGCCCCAACCTCCCAAGTAGCTGGGACTACATGTGCACACCACCACATCCAGCTAATTTTTTTATTTGTTTGTAGAGGCAAAGTCTTGCTATATTGTCCAGGCTGGTTTTGAACCCCTGGGCTCAAGTAGTTTTTCCACCTCAGCCTCTTGAAATACTGGGATTACAGGTGTGAGCCACCATACCCAGCCCAGAGTGATTTTTTAAAAATGTACATTAAATTACATGATATACTCCAGCTATACACTCAGAATAAGGAACAGTATTAGAATCAAATAATGTTACCAGGTTTTAGATTACCCCATTGTCTTTATTTTTCCCATTGTACCATGCTTGATGTGAACATTGGTGGACATCACACCACTGCTTGACAACTGCTACCTCACACGGTAATTTACACGATAGTTTGTGGTTAGAGTGAATAACCAAGGAGTGGCCTGATGTTCACCTAACTTTACCTTGCTTTTTAAGTTAATCATTCTGCTGAATTTGCACTTGATGGGTATGTGGCCATTGTAGCTTTCTACCCCTGTGATGGTATTACTCATTCTGACTTATTTCTAGTTATTTATTTGATGGCTTTGATTGCCTTGAAGTCTGCCACAAGGATTTCTCTTGTTCTCCATAGCTTTCTGATTATCAAGCTGACTTCAGTCGGTGGTGGCATAAGGAGATGAAAGCTGTGAAGTTTCCATCCCAAGGAACAGTCTTTGATTATTATGTGGACCACAAGACTAAGAAATTCTTCCCCTGGACTGACAAAATCCTCCAATTTACTATGAATCCGGATGTGCCTCTGCAGGTAGGTGCCTTATCCAAGTGACAGTATGCTGGTCTTTTGTCTTTCTTGCCAGGTAGAGAAATTAATGTGCTGATGTGCTCAGCATATGACATACATCACTGGGAGAGTGGAATCCAGCTCTAAGAATGCTTAGTGAGGAGGCCATTCTATTTCTGCAACCTCTTTTTTAAAAGACATTTCGACTTAATTCTGTAGTAACAGCTTCCTTGATATTTTTTTCTAGAAACTTCGTGAGTTTTGTAAAAATTGAAGGTATATTTCTGTGAGTTCAGTGATTCTTATTTCTGACCTTACTATAAATTTATTAGCACTTTTCACATATAATTTCTTTCTTTTACCCGCTAGCCATAAAATGAATATGTTTAATCTCAACTCATGTGTTTCAAAGTCACATGGTAGCTGACAGATCCCAATGAATCTTTCTCTTTTTCTTCACTGTTTCTTTTTACAGGTTGCCTGTCTGCATTTCTTAGTTGAGTTATTCTTTGATCATCTTATTCTGCCTTGAACTGTTTTCCTTTACATTCTATTTCTTTCCAAAAATCATGTCATTCTGGTTCATTCTGGAGCTTATTACTTCAAGTAGTGCAGTATGAGTAGAATGTAGATGATTTCTACTGCTGCAGTTAGGAGGTAGTTAGTACCATGTGATAGAAAACCCAACACATTAGTTTCCTGGAGCTGCCATAACAAAGTACCACTAACTAGGTGGTCCTCTTCTTTCCAGCAGTTAGAGGTCTACCTTCAAGATATTGGCAACATTGGTTCTTTCTGAGAGATGTGAGGCCCTGTCTCTTATCTTCTGGTGGTGTGGCAGCAATATTGATGTCCCTTGGCTTGTAGCAACATAGCTCCCATTTACATATGGTATTTTCCCGGTGTGTGTTTCTACATTCAAATCTCCTTTTTCACAAGGGCACCAGTCATATTGGATTAGGGACCTCCCTCCTTGTAGTTTGCTAGGGCTGCCATGATAAAGTACCACACATTGGGTGGCTTAAACAATAGAAATTTATTTTCTAATGGTTCTGGAGGCTAGAAGTCCAAGATTTAAATGTAGGCAGTTTTTGTTTCTCCTGAGACCTCTCTTCCTGGTTTTCAGATGGCCACTTCTTGCAGTGACCTCACCTAGCCTTCTCTCTGAGTGTCTAAATTTCCTCTTCTGGTAAAGACAACAGTCATATTGGATTTTAGCCCACCCTGACAGCCTCAGTTTTAACTTAATCACCTCTTTTAAAAGCCCTATCTCTAAATATAGTCAAATTCTGAGGTACTGAGGGTTAGGTCTTCAAAATATGAACTTTGGGGGGAGATACAGTTTAGCTCATAACAATCTGCTCTCTGGCTTCCCAAAATTCATATCCTTCTAACGTGCAAAATACATTCACCCCAATTCCAACAGCCTGAAAGTCTTAATTCATTCTAGCATCAACTCTAAGTCCCAAATCTCATCAAAATATCATCTGCATTAAGTGTGGGTTAGACTTGAGGCACAATACATCCTAAGACAAATTCCTCTCCAGCTGTGAACCTATGAAGTCAGAGAAGGTACCTGCTTGCAAACTACAATACTACAACACAGGTAGACAATACACATTTTCATTCAAAAAGGGAGAAATCAGATAGAAGAAAGGGGTCACGGGTCCCAAACAAGTTCAAAACCTAGCAGAGCAAATTCCATGAGATTGGTAAGGTTTGAGAATAATCCTCTTTGGCTCCATGTCTTGTCCTGGGCCCCCTGAGCTGGTGGCCTGGCCTTCTGGGCCCCCTAAAGTGGCAGTATTGCCTCTTTAATCCTCAGTGGCAGCCCCATCCCCATGTCTCTAAGTGGTAGCCCTTTCCACGAGGCACTGGTTAGCAGCATCCTGGCCCACTGTTGGAAGACTTGACCCCATCTTCTGAAACCAAAGAGGAGATAGCCTCATCCCCAGGCCTGTGGTGGCAGTGGCAGCTCTGCTGATCTCTGAATTGCCTTTGAAGTCATTTTTCCTTTGTCTTAAAGGATAACATTTGTTTGCAGCCAAATGGCTCATTGTCTTGTCCTGTACAATCTAAGAAGCCCTACACAGCCTTTCTTCATTTTGTCCTGTTTCCATCCTCTAGCCCAAGCTAGTAGAATTTCTGCTAACATAACCCTATCTCTATTCCTGGCTTCTTCTGAGATGACCAGTTAGATCCAAGAGTTACACCCATACTTTCTTTTTATTTATCTATTTATTTTATTTTTTTATTTTAAAGATGTGGGTACAATTCAGGGTTAGGTATAGAAATGTTTATTATGCAGGTACCCTTGTTGATGAGGTGTGTCCTCTCCCTCCCCTGGCAGTCTCCCTCAACTGCCAATCCCACCCTCCCTCCCCTGGCAATTTCCCACTACTGCCAATCCCTTTCTTATAGTATTATGATAATTGTTCAAGGTCCGCTTTTGAGTGAGAACATATGGTACTCTGTTCTTTGTTTCCATGATAGATCACTGAGTATGATAGACTCTAAATCCATCCAAGTTACTGCAAAGACCATATGTTTATCTTTCTTTATGGCTGCATAATATTCCATTGTGTATATGTACCACATTTTTTTTATCCAGTCTGGTTTCAGTGGGCAGCATGGTTGGTTCCATGTTTTTGTTACTGTGAATAGAGTTGCAGCAAACTTGCGTGTACAGGTATCTTTTTTGTAGAATGATTTGAGTTACTCTGGATATATTCCCAATAGGGGGTTGATAGGTCATACGGAAGGTCAATTTCTAGTTCTTTCAGAAATCACCATACTGTCTTCCAAAGAGGTTGCACTAGTTTGCATTCCCACCAGCAGTGTAGAAGCGTTCCTATTTCTTCACATCCTCGCCAGTATCTGTTGTTGTTTGTTTTATTAATGATAGCCTTTTTATATGTACCACATTTTTTTAAATCCAGTTTGGGGTTAGGTGGTATCTCATTGTGGTTTTGATTT
Source organism: Carlito syrichta (assembly GCF_000164805.1). Lineage (NCBI taxonomy): Eukaryota > Metazoa > Chordata > Mammalia > Primates > Tarsiidae > Carlito > Carlito syrichta. The sequence continues at coordinate 269,596 of NW_007048815.1, forward strand.
GCATTTCTCTGATGATTAGTGAAACTGAGCACTTTTTCATGTGTCTGTTGACTGCCCGTGTATCTTCGTTTTGAGAAGTGTCTGTTCATGTCTTTTGCCCCCTTTTTAATGTACACCCATACTTTCCTTATTGAAGGATTGTCTGGCCAGAACTTGGAGTTCTCTCCAAAATATACTTGCTCATTTTTTGCTATGTGGATATGCTGGAAATTTTCCAAATTTTCAAGTCTAGTTCCTTTTTGCTTAATAATTCCTTCTCCAATTTATCTCTCTTCTCTCTCATCTTCCTAGCAGTAGGGAGAAAGAAGGTTATACCTTCGACACTTTCCTTAGAAGCCTCCTTAGTTAAATATTGGAGTTATCACTCACAGATTCTGCTTCCACAAAACACTACAATGCAATTCAGTCAAGTCCCTCACCACTTTATAACAAGAATTGCTGTTCCTCTAGTGTCTAATGACATGTTTCTCATTTCCATCTGAAACCTCACCAAAAGCATCTTTAATGTCCATATTTCTACTAACAATCTCTTCAAGACAATCTGGCTTTTTCTAACATGGCCTCAAAAGTTCTATAGTCTCTTGTCTTAGCCAGTTCCAAAGTCAATTCTACATTTTGAGGTATCTGTTACAGCAGCACCACACTTCTCAGGACCAAAATTTGTATTAACCACAATGAGATATCATCTCATGTCTGTTAAAATAGCTATTATAAAAATGATAAGAGATAATAAGTGTTGGTGAGAACAATGAGAAAAGGGAAACCTTGCACACTGTTGGTGATCATGTAGGCTAGTGTAGCCGTGGAAAACGATATGGAGATTCCACAAGAAATTAAAAATAGAGCTACGATGTGATCCAGCAATCCCACATCTGGGTATACATCCAAAGGAAGTGAAGTCAGGATGTCAAAGAAAATCTGCGCTCCTATGTTCCCTGAGCATTATTCACAATAGCCAAGATATGAAATCCACCTAGGTGTCCATCATTGTAAGAACAGACAAAGAAAATGTGGTACAGATACACAATGGAATATAGACTGAGCCATCCTTAATCTGAAAATCCAAAACTGAAATGTTCCAAAATTCAAAACTTTTGAGCATTGGCATGATGCTCAAAGGAAGCACACGTTAGAATGTTTTAGATTTCGGATTTTTGGATTAAGGATGCTCAACCAGTAAGTATAATGCAAATATTTCAAAATCCAAAAACATTTTAAATCCAAAACATTTCCTAGCATTTTGGATAAGGGATACTCAGCATGCACCACTCAGTCTTTAAAAAGAAGGAAACCATGTTCTATTTGACAGCATGCATGAACCAGGAGATATGTTAAGTGAAATAAACCAGGCATAGAAAGACAAATACTGCATAGCTCACTTATAGTTTAAAGATGCAAAAAGTTGAATTCATAGAAGCAGAAAGTAGAATGTGTGGTTACCAGAGGCTTGAGGTTGGTGAGTTTGGGAGATGTTGGTCAAAGGATACAAAATTTCAGTTAGAAAGGAGAAATAGGTTGGGCTCAGTGGCTGAAGCCTGTAATTCCAGCACTTTGGGAGGTGGAGGTGAGAGGATTGCTTGAGCCCAGGGGTTCAAGACCAGCCTGGGAAGCATGTCAAGACTTTGTCTCTATAATAAATCAAAAAATTAGCCAGGTGTGGTGGTGTGTGCTTGTGGTTCCCGCTACTTGGAAGACTGAGGTGGAAGGATCGCCTGAGTCCAACAGGCTGAGGGTATGGTGGCAGTGAGAGTGCCACTGCACTGCAGGCTGGGCGACAGAGTGAGACTCCAACTCAAAATAAATAAATAAGAAAGAAAGAGAAAGAAAGAAAGAAAGAAAGAAAGAAAGAAAGAAAGAAAGAAAGGGAAAGAAAGAAAGAAAGAAAGGGAAAGAAAGAAAGAAAGAAAGAAAGAAAGAAAGAAAGAAAGAAAGAAAGAAAGAAAGAAAGAAAGAAAGAAAGTTCCAGAGGTCTATGGTACAATGTGCTTACTATGGTTAATAACAACATATTGTGCTTTTGAAAATTGCTAGGAGAATAGATTTAAATCTTCTTGCCATAAAAAATGATATGTGAATTGTGAGCATATGTTAATTTCCTTGATTTTACCACTTCATTAGTGTATTCATATTTCAAAGTATCATGTTATATGTGATATATACAATTTCAATAAATTAAAAATTAATTTAGCAAAAGAAAAGCATATTTTAGCCCCATAATCCAAAACTTTCAATTATAAGTGTGACCTAGAGAAATCCTACTGCATTTGACAAGGAAGATCATGGTCACATTAGTCATAGTATATTATTAAAATGGAAGACTACACAATGTAAGAAAAATTACCTAGATCTAGATATTATCAATATGAACAGATATCAAAAATATAATGTTGATTGGAAAAAGTAGATTGCATAATAATCTGTATACTCTGAAACTGGCTGCATAAATTTACCATTAAAGTTCAAAAATACAAGCTGGGCTCGGTGGCTCAGCCTGTAATCCTGCACCTTTGGGAGGCTGAAGTGAGTGGATTGCCTGAGTCCGCAGGTTCGAGATCCGCCTGGGCTGCGAGACCTCATCTCTACAATAAATCAAAAAATCAGCTGGGCATGGTAGTGCATGTCTGTAGTTCTGGCTACTTGGAAGGCTGAGGCGGAAGGATTGCCGGAGCCCAGC
>NW_007048815.1:272289-273365 GCF_000164805.1 Carlito syrichta
CAGGAGCGGCCACTGCACTCCAGTCTGGGCAACAGAGGGAGACTCTAACTCAAAAAAAAAAAAATTCAAAAATACAGCAAGCAAACACTCACCCCTTACCTGCAGTTTTGCTTTCTGAGGTTTCGGTTACCCATGGCCAACTATGGTCTGAAAATATTTAATGGAAAATTCCAAAAATAAGCAATTCATATGTTTTAGGTTGTGTCATGTTCTGAGTAGCATAATGGAATCTCACACAGTCCTGCTTCATCCTGCCCAGGACACGTATCACCCCTTTGTCCAATGTCTCCATGCTATTGCCACCACCCACCCCCTAGTCACTGAGTAGCTGTCTTGACAATCTGATCAACTGTGGTGTACTGTAGAGTTTGTGTTCAAGTAACCTTTGTTTTACTTAGTAATGACCCCAAAGTGCAAGAGTAGTGATGCTGGCATATTGTTATAATTGCTCTATTTTATTATTGTTAATCTCTTACAATGCCTAATTTATAAATTAAACTTTATCATAGGTATGCGTGATAGAAACATAGTGTAGATGGGGTTAAGTATTTTCCACAGTTTCAAGCATCTGCTGGGGGACTTGGAACCTATAAGAGGAGGACCCAAGAAATGGAATTTATTTATTAAAAATTGTAGGGGGGCTGGGACAAGATGGTGATGGGGCAGCACTGTCTGTGAAACTCTCCACTGAGGAGAACGCAAAGAGACTCTGATTCTCACCCCAGAGGTTGCGGATCCCATTGTCTGCAGTCTGCTCTTCACATGGAGCTCGAAGGTAGACTTTACTGAGGCATCGCCAAGGTCTGGGCAGCTACTGTGGGGACTGCTGCTGCCGTTCCAACCAGCAGCCATTCCACATCGCACCACCAGTGCCTGGGGTGAGCCGCGGCCTCCTCCGAGGTGGCGGAGCCACGCGGCCTCCTCCAAGTTGGCAGAGGTGCTACCATCCCCTGCCGAGGCAGCGGAGTCGCCGCCGCGTACCCCCTCCGAGGCAGCCGAGCCTCCGCCTCCTGCTCCAAGGCGGCCCAGCCTCCGCCTCCTCCTCCGAGGCAGCCCAGGCTCCACCTCCTCCGAGG
>NW_007048816.1:0-703 GCF_000164805.1 Carlito syrichta
ATGTCCAGTATATGAGGACTCCCTTTCCCCAGAATCCGGTTTGGAAACTCTGATTGTTGTTTTGCCATTACCAAGATGTCATGTAGATATTGAGATAGAGGAACCGTGTAAAAGACGTTTCTTAGTTCTCTTTAGCTAGCGGTCATATAGATTCTGCATATGAGGACTGCTTTACCTATGTCCCAGCTTCTAAACTCTGATTTTGCTTAGCACACAGCAGATGGCCTGTTGATTTTAAGGACTGAGAACTGCAATAACCCCGATTCTTTTTCTTCCTTGGCAAGGGGCTGTGTATTTTCCTGTATATTAGGACTCTCATTAGATACATCCTGCTTCGAATCTCTGATTCTATTTAGAACATTCCAACATGCTCTGGAGATTTTTGGGATGGAGGACCCAAGAAACGCAGATTCCTTATTCTTACTTAGCAATAGGCAGTGAAGTGTCCTGTATGTGAGGACTACCTTTACCCAGATTCCGACTTCAAAAATCTAATTCGTTTTTACCACTTTGAAAGACGGCCTGTAGTTTTGGGACTGAGGACTCATTTAAGGAAGATTCCTTATACTTCCTTACCAATATGTCGTGTAGTTTCCTGTATATGATGACCTCCATTACCCAGTTACCTGCTTCACTCTGCAGGATGCCGAGACAGGTCCTGATGACCGAAAATTTCCAGTTTTTTTGAATATCAAGAGAAAGA
>NW_007048816.1:1760-2899 GCF_000164805.1 Carlito syrichta
CTCGTATAACCCGGATTCCTTATTTTAAGCAACAGCCGTGCAGTTACCTGTATATGAGTACTCCTGGTCACAGATACATGCGTCGAAAGCTTCATTCTTGTTTAGATCATAGGAAGACGCCTTATATTTTTTGGAGATTGAGAAATCATGTCACCCACATTCCTTATTCTTTCTTAGGAAAAGTTCATGCATTTTTCTGTATATGAGTATCTCATTTCCCTAGTTTATGCTTCAAAAACCCAAATTCGTGTTTAACCCTTATCAAGAAACCCTGAAGTTTTATTGGGATGGAAGACACGTGTAAACCAGATTCCTTATTCTCCTTTAGCAATAGCCAGTGCAGTTTCCTGTATATGAGGTCTCCTATTATCCAGATTCCTACTCCCAAACCTGAATCGTGGTTATATCTTAGCAAAAGAGTCTGTCGCTTTTTGGGATGGAAGCCTGGTGTAACTAAGATTCCTTATTCTTCCATAGCAAGAGGTCGTGTAGTGTTCTGTATATGAGGACTCCCTTTACTGAAATTCCTGCTTCATTCTCAGCAAGACGCCAAGATAATTCCTGGTGACCTAGAATTCCTGTTGCTTGGATATCAAGAGAAAGACTCTCATAAAGTTGTTGAGGAATTGGAACCCGAGATTCCTCGTACAGTTTCAATAAACTCACTCAAAATGTGGCGACATAGAATCCCAGGTAACTGATTAAACCTTATCAAGAGACTTTGGAGATTTAGGCGATTGAGAACTCCAAGAACCGGATTCCCTTTCCGTTCTCAGTAAGATGCCCTGAATTTCCCTGTCCATGTGGATTACAAAACTCTGTGTACGAAATGCAGATGCCCAGATGTTTCCTAGGGACGTGGAATCCACGGATCTTGGTTACATTTTAATAGTTCATACTAAATATTTTGCAACTGCAAAACCCTCGGCCCCTTTACAAAGAAAGTTCAAATGGAAATTTAAGGATAACCAAGTTCATCTTAAGACCAAAGTTACATCCAAATACGGCAGTATGATTCTTTTTTCCGGGAAACTGGCTGTAAATGTTCTGAGGATCCTATGGGACTTGTACTACCAGAAACCCGAATACAACTGTCAAGAGGACCAGAATGTTGCTGGAGTCCTGAAATGACTGATTCA
>NW_007048817.1:0-620 GCF_000164805.1 Carlito syrichta
TCCTTAAAACGTTTTTATTCCCATTCCTTTCATCCTTCGTTCAGCTCTCTGGGTCAGATGTGGCCTTCCTCTCTGACTGTGCTTCTCACACACGTTTAGGGCCTAAATTGCCACAAGCTCAGTGTCTTGAAACAACACAAATGTAATGACTTACAATTACGCAGGTCTGGAGTCCAATGAACATCTTCCTGGGCTCAAACCAAGGTGTTGGCAGAGCTACAATGTTTCCTGGAAGATTCGCTAGAGGACCACTTCTTTTCTTACCTTTTCTAGCTTCCAAAAACTTCCCACGTTCCTTGGTTCATGGCTCTTCCCCGATCTCCAACGCCAGAGACACGGCACCTCTCTGCTGCCTTCTGTAGTCATAGCTGCTTGGTGACCACAGCTGGGGAAGGTTTTGAGGACTTGTGATTGGGTTTGGTTGACTTGGGTAACAGACTACCATTCCCATCTCAGGGTCCTTCATCTTAATCTCATTGTAAAGTCCCCCTTTCCATATAAGGTTACACAGTTCCAAAGATTAGGATGTGGACATTTTCAGGGCAAATACTATGCATACCACAATCCCCTTCTTATATTTTTATTTCTTTTTAGTGGGCCATGCTACTCTGGAGACTTGA
>NW_007048818.1:0-953 GCF_000164805.1 Carlito syrichta
CTGAGACTTATTCCTGATATGTAAGCATGAATCAGCATATGCAAATCAATCAACCGATCAAAGACAAAAAAAAGTTGATCCTTTCAAATGATACCAAGCCATTCAATAGAATTCAGGAACTATTCATAATAAAAACTCTTAACAAATTAGTACTAGAAGAAACATACCTTAAAACAATTAAGCCTATTAATGACAAAATATCATTATATGAAATGGGGAGATTTGAAAGTCTTTTTATCTAAAACCTGGAAAATACAAATATGCCAACTTGTAACACTTTTCTTAAATGTAGTAGTGATATTTCCATTCAGAGAAATCAGGCAAGAGAATTTTTTTAAAAAGCATCCAAATTGGAAAGGAAATAAAACTGTCTTTATTTTTAAATAATTTCTTTCTTTCTTTGTCTTTCTTTCTTTCTTTCTTTCTTTCTTTCTTTCTTTCTTTCTTTCTTTTCTTTTTTTTTGTAAGTCAGGATCTCATTCTGTTGCCCCAGCTTGAGGTGAAGTGTTGTGATCATAACTCACTGTAACAATGAACTTCTGTGCTCAAGCAATTCTCCCACCTCAGCATTTCAAAGAGCTAGAACTACAGGTCCATGCTACTATGTCTGCCTAATTTTCCTTTCTTTCTTCTTTCTTTTTTTAATTTTTAAAGAGTAGGTCATGCAGTATTGCCCAAGCTGATCTTAAACTCCTAACCGTAGGTGATTCTTCTGCCTCATGCTCAAAATGTGCTGGGTTACAGGAGTGAGCAACTGTGCCAGGCCAACATAATATTATATGTGGCAAAAAATCTAAAGACTCCACCAAAAATCTATTCTAACTGATAAATTTAGTAAAGTTGCAGGATATATGCTCAACATACAAAAATCATAAGAATTTCTACACATCAATAGCAAAATAGGTAGAAAAAAGTTAAAATAAAAATCTAATTGCAATAGTTACCCAAAAACC
>NW_007048819.1:0-726 GCF_000164805.1 Carlito syrichta
CATTACCACACCACCAAAGATGTGGAATTAGCAAGGCACAATTCCAATTGCATTCCTTCTAGCACCCCAGATCAGCTGGTACAAAAACAGACAGGTTTTGGAGATTTGAAGAGGGCTATCAATAAGGATAACTAGATAAAGGCTTTAATTGTAACTGATGCTGCAAATGGGTAAAATCTTGACAGCTAGCATGCATCTACTGATCTGAAATATGTTCTTTTCTCTCCAACCACTTTGCTGGTATTTTTAAAAAAACATATACTTTCATTAATTGTCATAGTTCCCTTCCTCAAAACACAATCTTGCCAATAGATATGTGATCATTTTACAATCCATAGATCTTCATACAAGTCTATGTCATTTAATGTAACATCTTAATTATACTTGGAGATCATGAAGTAGCAGATGTCTTAGATGCATTCAGAGGTTGAAAGACAAAATCTATGAAGAAAGAGAGGCTCTTTCTAGCTCTAAACTTTCTGGGGATTATGTAATCTGGGTTATGTTAGGATATCATCTGCAAGGTAGAGGATTTATCTCTACATCTTTTTTTAAAAGCAGAATTTATTGAGAAGACAGAAAGGGTCCCACAGTTGGAGGGGGCTATTGTACCACTTATTGTGAAATATTCTCTTGATTTTGGAGTCAACATGCATGAGACTTAGAGGAGAATATTTGTACATTACCAGGTAATCAACAAGTATGACCTGACCTGGGGCCAGAAAA
>NW_007048820.1:0-751 GCF_000164805.1 Carlito syrichta
CATGAGGTATGCCCCCTCCGCCCTCCCCTGGTAGTTTCCTAGTACTGCCAATCCCTTTCTTATCGTATTATGGTAAGTGTTCAGAGTCTGCTTATGAGTGAGGACATGTGATACTCAGTTCTTTGTTTCTGTGATAGATCACTCAGTATTATAGCTTCAAAGTCCATCCAAGTTGCTGCAAAATTCATAATTTTGTCCTTATTTATGGCTGTGTAATATTCCATCATCTATATGTACCAGTTTTTAAAATTCAGTCCTCCTTCAGTGGGCAGCACCAGTTGGTTCACGTTTTTGCTATTGTGAGTAATGCTGCAATAAACGTGAGTGTGCAGGTATCTTTTTCATAGAGTGATTTGGGTTCCTCCGGGTATATTCCTAGAAGGGGGTTTGCAGGGTCATATGGGAGATTGATTTTTAGATCTTTTAGGAATTGCCACACTGTTTTCCACAGAGGTTGTACTAGTTTACACTCCCACCAACAGTGTAGAAGTGTTCCCCTTTCCCTACATCCTATCCAGCATCTATTGTTTTTTGTTATTGATGATGGCCATCCTGACTGGAGTTAGGTAGTATCTTAGTGTGGTTTTATCCAGTACACTTTTGATTTTTTTTGCTTTTTTGGCTGGTTTTCATGTTTTTGTGATTATGAATAGAATAGTGTACCTATAAACAAGTGTGTGCAAATATCTTTTTTGTAGAACAATTTATATTCCCCTGGGTGTGTTCCCAGGAGAGGGACTGTTGGATCATA
>NW_007048821.1:0-789 GCF_000164805.1 Carlito syrichta
CTGCTATGTCAGGTAGGATTTCTGGCTTGCTTGGCCCTGAGAGACAAAGTATGCCAGAAAAGAGACTTTTGAAGGTCCTACAGAGCATTCAATTTTTCTGCTTGTTTTTTCACAAAATTCTTCTTGCAGCAGTTTAACACCAACCCAACCATGTTCTGAAGGCAGAAACAATCCTAGTTCAGGAGACCTGGCAATTTCTTTGTCCCGTGACAGAGAAAATACATGCTTTTAGAATCTGGGGGAATGAAATGACACCAAAAGTTTTCTATTAGAACTTGCCACTGTCCGAATTCTGCAACCTGCTTTTAAACTTCAAGACTAATTATAAACCAGAGTCACTAACTCCTTATCTGACACCATCTTTTTAAAAAGTTGGAGAAGCTAGATTTTTTTTAAATGACTAAAATATTTGTTTTTTACAAATTATAATCTTTCAATGAAACCTTTTTACTACTTTTTCCATTCTCTTTAAATATGTTAAATTTGTGCCTTTTCATTTATGTTTAAAAGAATTCCAAAACAACTTGCTAAACATAAAAAAAACAAGAAAAAGGGAAATGGTCCACTGTATTTTTATCTACAAAATGCCAAAAGAGATATGCCAATATTTCCACTGAAATTAAACATACTTAAAAAAAAGTTAATCTTGGGTGCCATAGCAACTCAGCCTTCAAAGCTTGAATGAATAAATCTGACCAAGTTATTTTTCAGCAGTTTATTTCTGTTCACTATATCAGTGCAATTTCACCAATTAAGTACAGGGAGGAATAGCTGTTCCATGTTATCATC
>NW_007048822.1:0-667 GCF_000164805.1 Carlito syrichta
GCTTGCTAGTTAAGTCAGCTCACTAGATGGCTTTCTAGCAAGATGTCACCTAGTTAATTCAGCTGGATAACCAGCTGACTAGCTATGTAGCAAACTAGTTAATTCAACTGGCTAAAAAGCAGACCAGCTAGTTAAAACAGCTAGTTAAGTCAGTTGACTAACCGGCTGTCTAGCTAGGTAGTGACCTAGTTAAGTCAGATGGCTAGCCTGCTGGCTAGCTAATTAAGTCAGCTAGTTAAGAAAGTTGGCTATCCAGATGGCTAGAGAGTTAGAGAGCTAGTTAAGTCAGCTGACTAGCCAGCTGGATAACTAGTTAAGCCAGCTAGTTTAGACACCCTGCTGGGCAACTGCCTAGCATGTTAATCAACTCGTTGATTAATCAGTTGGCTAACCAGCTAGCTAGCTAGTTAAGTTACCTTGTTAAGTCAGTTGGCTACCAGTTCGCTAGCTAGTTAAATCGGTACTTAATTCAGAGTGCTAGACAGCTGTCTGGCTAGTTATTTCAGCTAGTAAAGTCAACTGGTTAGTTAGGGAGCCAGCTAGTTAAGTCAGCTAGTTTTGTAGCTATCTAGCTAGTTTCATCAGCTAGTAAAGTCGGCTTAGCTATACTGGATAGCTAGCTAGGATGCTAGCTAGTTATTTTCAGCTAGTAAAGTCAGCTGGTTTT
>NW_007048823.1:0-967 GCF_000164805.1 Carlito syrichta
AGCCACCATGTCCAGCAGCTCGTGAATTTTACAGTGGGAAAAGCTTTTCTTTACACAGCCCGGGTGTGTGTGACTCCTCCTAAGAGACAACCTCTTCATACTCTGCTTATGTTTTGTTTTGCACATGTGATTTTCAATTGCAGCTGTGGATGATGATCACTTTAGGAATAAAAAGCCAAGTGCGGCACTGTTGCTTTGTATTAACTCTTTTGATGAATTCTGCCAGGATTTAAGTGAGATTCACCTGCTCTTACATCTTAGGATCTTTTGGGGATCTCTGCACATTGTGTTAGCAACTTCAAGACAATGGCTTTACCTTTCTGGTTTTCACATGTTGGAAACCTTCAAAGCATCACATCTATCTCAGCTCACCTGGCCATTCTTTGGTTTGTAAGTAACTCTGAAAACCTTTTCCTTTGAGGCTTCTGCTCTCATTCCATTCTTGGTGGACTCTTCCCCCAGAGTGCCTCTGTAGTGAGTGGACACTTGTGTCATTAGGGCCCTGGCAGACCTTGACCTGGTGCAGGTGTGTCACTGCTGCCTTGTGTAGCAAAGCTTCCTGGCATTAATTGGATGGGCCTCCAAATCACAAGCCAAGACACAAGCTCTGCATGTATCAGATCTTCTGCAAGACATTTCATTTTTATCTCTTTATAGTTGTCTCTGTCACTCACTATTCTTGGGTGAGGCTAATGAGACGTTGTTTGTGCTGTGATTTTTCTTTCCTAGAAGTTACCTTGTGAAGCTGAGTCTCTTTCACTCCCTCAGGGAGCCTCCTATCTTCTGCCCTTGGGTTTTGAAGTCATCCTCTCTGGGCATCCAATGCAGTGTCCCAATGCATCCATGAAGCCTTCAAGCTACTCTGTATCTTCAAGCTTTTTTAAAAAATGCTTAATTTTATTTTAAAGATGTGTGATACAATTCAGGATTAGTATACAAATAGACATTGTGCAGGGAGAGTTTTGGT
>NW_007048824.1:0-749 GCF_000164805.1 Carlito syrichta
GAACCCATCACAAGGTAATGCGCCATCCCATAGCACAGTGACCCTCAGGACCCTCCCCAGAGTCATTTACTCTCTCCAACACAACTGACCCTTGGGACACACACCAAAGTCACACACCCTTTTATGGCATAAATGACCATCAGGACTCACCCCAAGGTCACGCACACTCCCACTGGAAAACTGGCCCTAGGGACCTACCTCAAGGTCACCTGCCATCTCACAGCACAACTGATCATGGCACAAATGATTCTCAACACCAACCCCAAGGTCACACACCCTCTCACAGCAAAAAACCCTGGATTCTAAAGTCAAGTGTATGAGGACTCAACACAAAAATAGCAGCTTTGTCTTAGAAGAGCTTACTCGCAAACCTCAGAAGGAAGACACTCTCTCAAAGGGGTCAGCTAGCCCTTTTCTGCATTCCTCAGGGCCTCTTGGGAATTTGTTTTGCCAGAACTGTCAAAGGACAACACATTTATTTTAAATATCTTATTTCGTTCTATTTACTATTTCAGAAACTTCTGAACACAGTCTAGATTTGTTTAGAAAATGTCCAAACTCACAGAACTCAAAACATAAAATTCTTGGAGCTTCAAAATGTGAATGAGAACTTACCCAGGACCCAAACTGCTGTGAGAGATTGATAGGCCCTATCGGCAACTTTGCATGGTCACCCCATACCCCGGAGGATGATGAGAGTTCTATTATTACTTCAGATCGTATTTCTCACACTAATCAGTTTAAATAAA
>NW_007048825.1:0-741 GCF_000164805.1 Carlito syrichta
CATTGACATCTATCTTGCTGAATGTCTCTGCTTTCTGGAACACTTACAGACTTCTTCAAAAGCCAATTATTTTGTTTTTTTGTTAGTTGTTTGTTTTTTTGAGTCAGAGTTTCACTCTGCGGCTCAGGCTGGAGTGCAGTGGCATGCTCACTGCCACCACAGTCTCGACCTGCTGGGCTCAAGCGATCCTTCCACCTCAGCCTTCCAAGTAGCTGGAACCACAGACATGTGGTTAACTTGAAGGTAGGTCATTTGAAATCATCAAGTTAGGAAAGCAACAAGACCAAAAATGAAGAAAAGAAAAGAGGTCATAATGGACTTATGAGCTACCATCAAGGAGGCCAATATGTGCATTATGATAATTTTAAAAGGAGAAGAGAGAGAAAGGAGCAGAGAGTTTTCTGAAAACATAGTGGCTCAAAATTTCCAAAATCTGATGAGTAAAATGTTCACATAAGTTTAAGAAGCTCAGTGAACTCCAGTTTAAAAAATCTGGAAAGAAATGAACACTGGGAAGATGGTGAGGTGGGGTTTCAGGAAGATGGCAGTGGAGCCAGTTGGAGTGTATGAGTCTCTGTTTAAGTGAGTGTGTGCAAGGACGAATTAGCATGTGTGTGTGTGAGTGTGTGTGTGTGTGTGTCTAAGTGGATGTGAGAGTGTCTGACTATGAACTCAGAAACAAGTGACCTGAGCTCGCCAGGTAAAGCAGTTACATTTGCTCCTGTTCTGACCCCAGTCCTT
>NW_007048826.1:0-421 GCF_000164805.1 Carlito syrichta
CACCCACCATGCTGGGTCTCACAGCAAGCAAGGCTTTCTCTTTTCAACGTTTACCATGTATATAATGTGCTGCGATACGTTCTTTTCATTTTTACTTGAATGGAGCTTCAGCCAGTTGGAAAAAAAAAATCTGTTTTCATCGAGTGGGGAAAAAAAAATCCAACAACAGGGAACATTAGCACATCCGGATCCTTTTGCCACAAATAGCTTAAGTGTCCAAACATGCCACTGTTCCATGCTACGTGAACTTGGCACTGGAGCCAAAGTTCAGGTGGCGGGAAACAGAGTTCTCTCTGGCTTTCTGGAAGTGTGGTCATTGATGAGACTTGATATTGGATCATGACTGCAAATGACGAGGAACCTGGTCATATAATGCTCATCAGTCTGTGCCAAGGGGCTCAGTGGATGGATACTGGGAGGA
>NW_007048827.1:0-699 GCF_000164805.1 Carlito syrichta
GTGAGACACCAACTCAAAAAGTATTTGTAAGACAATATTATACTTTGTATACAGAGAGCTTTTGGGGGGGCACCTAAGAAAACTGGTTAGTTCAGTTAGGCAGCAGATTAGGTCTAAATAGAGTATTGTGTGTCAACAAGTCAGTTAATGTAAAAGAATGGAAGTATTTATTATAACACAGTAAGCCACAATGTGGGTAATCTGTGGGTATATAGCCAAGAATTAATTGCAATTCTAATTTCAAATAAAATACACTCTGTGCTAATTATGAACAGACATGTATTTCTGAATATTTTTGGTATCTCTACCTAATGTGGTAGAAGTGGCTGATTATCATTTAAGGGCATGCTACAAGAGCTTCAGGGGTTGATTATACATGTTCTTTGCTCTGGGGTCATTTTGATGCCTGCTTCTTATGGAAACAATACCATTAAATTTGAAGAAGTCAATGGTGTTATTAAAAGAGCATTCACTCACTGCTTCCTAATTTATGAATTTTTTTCTTTGCAGTATTGGCTCTCATAGTTTTGGTAAAGTAAACCTGTTCTGCTCCCATGGATTTAATTACCATGTCCAAGTTACAAATTCCCCCATATGAAAAGGCATTTCCCTGTATACCAGAATGTTCACCTTCTTCTCTGCTTCCCAAAGGCTGAAACTTGCTAGAGCCTCAAAACTAACCACATCATACCTGAAAAT
>NW_007048828.1:0-657 GCF_000164805.1 Carlito syrichta
CCCTTCTGGGAATATATCCTGAAGAACACAAATCACTCTATAAAAAAGATACCTGCACACTCATGTTTATCGCAGCATTGTTCACAATAGCAAGAAACTGAAAACAGCCATGCTGCCCATCAAAAGAGGACTGGATTAAAAAAATGTGGTACATATACACGATGGAATACTACGCAGTCATAAAAAAGAACAAAATCATGAATTTCACAGCAACCTGGATGGAACTAGAGTCTATAATAACGAGTGATCTCTCACGGAAACAAAGATCCGAGTATCACATGTTCTCACTCATGTAATGGACCTTAAACATTCAATGCAATACTATAGGAAAATGACTGACAGTACTGGGAAACTATGGTGGGGGGAGGAAGATGGGATTAGCAGTAGCAAATATCTGTCTGGGAATGGGAAAACACCCCATATCAACAGGGTGCCTGAATGAAATGCAATTGTATACCTAACCCTTAACTGTACCCCACAACTTCATAATAAAAAATAAATAAATAATTTTTAAAAATTAAAAAAAGAAAGTTTCCAATATGTATATTTTCTATCTTATATGCACAGTTTATCTGCTGTTCCCAACACTGGCATATTAAACCAATGTGAGTCTCTTCCACTTTTTACCTCTTTGCTGACCCACAGTGCACACTCATA
>NW_007048829.1:0-504 GCF_000164805.1 Carlito syrichta
CTATCTTGGGAAGGTGAATATTTTCTCTCTCTCTCTAATCTACTTTCTAAATAAACTATATTTTCCAATCTAAAATAAAGAAAAAATGGACCAGATTAGCAAAAAAATAAAAGAGAGGAAATTCAAATAAACACAATTAGAAATGAAAAAGATGATTACAATCAACCCTGAAAAATAAAAAAGATTATCAGAGATTATTATGAACATCTGCATGCAAGCAAGCTAGAAAATTTAGAGGAAATGGAAGAATTCCTGGTATCACATAACCTCCCAGGATTAAAACAGGAATTGAAACCCGAAACATATGAATAAACAATCCAAGAATCCCAGCACTTTGGGAGGCTGAGGTGAGTGGATTGCAAGAGCCCGCGGGTTCGAGACCCGCCTGGGCAACTTGGCGAGACCTCATCTCTACAATAAATCAAAAAATCAGCCAGGCGTGGTAGCACATGCCTGTAATTCCGGCTACTTGGAAGGCTGAGGCAGAAGTATCGCCGGAGCCCA
>NW_007048830.1:0-799 GCF_000164805.1 Carlito syrichta
CGATCCTTCCGCCTCAGCCTTCCAAGTAGCCGGAATTACAGGCGCGTGCTACCACGCCCGGCTAATTTTTTGATTTATTGTAGAGATGAGGTCTCGCTGCCCAGGCGGGTCTCGAACCCGCGGGCTCAGGCAATCCACTCACCTCAGCCTCCCAAAGGCGCAGGATTACAGGCTGAGCCACTGAGCCCGGCTAGATTTTTTTTTTTTTTTAACCAATAAACTCTGGTTTTGGGGGCTCCTCCCTCATACATTAAGATTATTTCACCTTAAGATCCTTAGCTAATTATATCTTCAAAGACCCTATTCCCGAGTAAATCACATTCTGAGGTCCTGAGTATAGCTGAATTGGGGATGGGGGATGGCACAGAGAAAGGAACACTATTCAATCCACTACTCTTTCCATCTTTAGATTGATTTGCATCTAAACATTCTTAGGTCTCATAACTGTCTAATTCACAGTAAGACATTACCTTTTCTTAGAGCTTCCAAGATAATTTCATGATATTGAAAAACAATATCTACAAATCCTTAAAGAAAACTGGGATTTCAAGAAAACTCAAGGCAAGTCAGCATTTTTAACAGACCCAAAACTTCGGCTCTAGTCCTGTCTATGCCAATCAATGTGAGACCTTGGGCAAATTACTTCAACTTCAATTTATTTATCTTTAAATGGAAATATAACAAAATTTGGGACAGAATTAGAAGATATACATGTGAAGCATTTTGTAAACCCTCAATGATATACAATACTAATTATTATTTATAAAATGCTTTCAATGCTTAATTATTTAACAAAATG
>NW_007048831.1:0-2053 GCF_000164805.1 Carlito syrichta
AAAAACAAAAAAAAAAACAGTACTCTGTTCAAGCCTCCATCATCTCAACCTGGCCACTGCCTCTACAATGCACTCTGCACGCACACTCGGAGTGAGCTTTTCAAAATGTTGATATATATCTAATACCTATACATCGACACTTTGTAAAGCCCACTCCAAGTGTGCAATACCTATTATAAACTCTAAAATTTGTCATACCAAAACTACCTCCTTAGACCCCCTCCAATGGTGTCCTATCATATTTAAAATAAAGTCCAAACTCTGGCCCAGTCCCCAGGTCACCACAAGATTGGACTCTGCTGTCCTCTTGGAGCTCTCCTCCCACTCACAACACTCCAGTCACATGGGCCTCCTTTCTGCTCTTTGCAAATCCTGAACTCATTCCCTCCTCAGGGCCTTTGCACATGTTCTTCCTTGCCCCCATAAAAGTCTCTCTTATCATGACATAACTAGCTCCTCATCACATTTCAGGTCAAATGTCACTTCCATAAAGAAGCCTACCTGAACTATCCAGCTAAAATAGTCACCCAGCTACTTCTAACTCTCTGTATAGCACATTTTCTAGATGTTTCTCTTCTTAATGAACTTTTAACATTTTTATTATCTTGTTTCTTCCTCTCCCCATCCCCCAGAATATAATTTCCATAAGATCAGGTGTTTGTCTTATTTGTCACTGTCCCTGTACACAGCACAGGTGACACAAAATAGGCCCTCAACTAGCATTTGCATTATAAATGAACAAGCTGGAGATATGAACCTTTTTCCCTCCACCCAGTTAAAACATCAACCATCTCTATGAAGATGGAGGAAAGCACCAGGAGCCAAGGAATGTAGGTGGTCTCTAGAAGCTAGAAAAGAGAAGGAAATGGACTCTCCCCCAAACTTCAGAAATAACGTAGTCCTGCTGACCCATTTTAGACTTCAGACCTCCAGAACCAGAAGACAATAGATTTGTTTTAAGCCACTATGTTTGTGGTAATTTGTTCCAGTAGTGGTAGGAAACTAATACGTTATCTAATAGGAAAAAGATCACAAGGTATTACAAATGGGGTTTCACCACGAACACCTCAGGGTACAGGCAGGTAAACACAACAAGGAAAGCAGGACAAGGGGTTGTCTTTCCTAAAGAAAGCAGTTCGTACTCAGCTCTGATTTCTGTCCTGCTGAAAGGCAGGCCACATGTTGCCAACCTTCAATACCTCAGAAATAGCTAGAAATGTATGTGTTCACGAGATATGATACAATTTTTAAGTGCCAGGATCTAATTCAAACAATATAAATAACACATTGCCAAATAAAGCACATATATATTTTTTTAAGCAGTAGTTATCTCTCAGAATCAAGCTCAAAAGCACCTCTTCCATGAATCTTTCTGACCCACTCCAGCTTTCAGATGTCTCCCACATCTCTGAATTTTACAGGGCCATCCATGTTGACATTTATCCATGCCCTGCCTTGGGTAATGACAATAAATAATAGTGACTAAGACTATTTAGTCAGTATTATTTATTAATGTCTCAAAACTTGCCAATAACTATATTCATTTCCTCTCATCCTAATTCCAATAGCAGCTCTGGAAGGTAACATCCTCCCCATCTACAGATGAAAAAAATAAGGCTTAGAGACATAAGCTACTTACTTCCCCAAGGCACCACCACAGTAAACAGCAGAGCCAAGGTCTGAGCTCAGGTCTGACTTTTAAAAGACCTCACTCTTGCCATGTTGCCAAGCAACCTCTTCTAATTTTATACAGAGGTTGTGCACATCTAGTCTGCACAACTAGATTATAAACTCTGAGGGAACAAGGAATGTGAGGTGTGCCCCACACTGAACTCTACCTTCATCAGACACATTAACAGACGTCTCCCACAACCAGGAGTCAGACCTCTGTTCAAGCCAGGTCAACCTTACACTCAACTTCCTCATCAGTAAAATGGGGATGAGAATAATGGCTGCTTTAGAGGGTTGAGGTGTGACCTAAAGCAATTAGCACAAGCTAAATATGTGATGAACTGCAGAACTTATTACTATGCACCAGTAATGGGCTACACTC
>NW_007048832.1:0-1203 GCF_000164805.1 Carlito syrichta
AATAAATAGCATATTTAGTCTCAAAATTATTATATATTAAAATTGGCTAAAATACTTGTTGAGTTGTTGGGATCAAATTAAATAATGTTGTGCAAGTGTGTAGACAATTAAAAGGCAGTGTAGGTGTCTGAGCTTTACTGGCTCAAAGACAAGTTTTAAAGCGCAGTTCTTGCCCCTCTTTTCTTTTGGTTATTGATTAACTGCTTTATTCTCACCAAACATTCTTGCCTTCAAAGAATCTGCAATCTTTAAAGCAAAGGTTTGGAAAATCAGGTGACTAAATGTTAACTCAGTCTACGTTTCAGCTGTGTAACCCACAGTAGTAACTTAAGCTTCTTAAATTGACTTTCTGATCTAGAAGACGCAGGTAATAATATTCATCTTACAGACACTGTGAGGGTTAAATAAACATTCATATAGAACACTAAGCACAATGCCTGGCACATACTAAGTGGCCAATATATGTCAGCAGTTATTATCAAATTAGTGACAATATAAGATCAAATCTGATACAAATGAGAAACTAAAACTTAGAAAGGTTACAGAATCTTATTGATGTTAAAGAGGCAGGAATTTTATTCTAGTTCTGATTTCAAAGCTCATATTCAACCCTTATGCTTTTAAACCACTCTTAAACTAAGCTCAATCACTATCTATTCGTTTAAATCACTATTCAATGTAAACAAATAGTATTTACTATTTGCTGATCAAAATGCTAATTGTTGGGGATATAATAATGAAGAAAGTAGAGGGTATCCCTGGCCTCAGGGAGCTTACAAATCTGGGAGAAACACACAGGACACAGGATGTTACAGGATAGCATGCTACAAGCTCTGATAAGAAAAATACACCAGGCTAAGGGAACACCATGGAGAAAGAACAGGGAAGTAAATAAACATATAATGCTTTAGAAGAATCCAGGTAATAAAACTGCCTCTATTACCTCACACTTGGACCTCTTCTGAAAACCAAGTATGTTCAGCAGCTCAAGATATTTGCATATCAAAGACTGAAGCTGCAGGACTGTAAATAGACCAAAAAGAAGGAAAATGCTTAAGGCCTGATCTCAGTAGAGCATGTAACTGCATATGCACATTAATGCCAAGGGTTTGGAAGAGAACCCTGGCCTAACAAACCTTCTTCTCCCAAGTGCTAGCCTTTTTTTTTTTTTGAGTTGGAATCTCACTCCATCGTCCAGACTGG
>NW_007048833.1:0-14661 GCF_000164805.1 Carlito syrichta
CCAAGCCGCGGGGGCGGTGCTCGGCGGGGAACCAGGTCCTGCGCCTTCTTCCCGGCGCTGGGCCTGACGAGCTGAGACAGGGAGGAAAGTGCCGTGAGACGCGCCGTGGGTCTAAGACAAAGTGACCAGCCGAAGGCTGACACGTGGCTCCCGTGAGACGGCGTATGCAGCTGTCTGCTTGTTCTATTCATATGACGTTATGCGTGCTTGTTAAAATGAAGGACATTGTTTTGCAGTCATAGCGAGAGCCTTATAAAACTCATTTTTGTTGAGTGTGCAGCATTAAAGACTGAGAAGATCCACCTAAATACCACTGCTTTGGATTTCCTTCCTTCCTTCCCTCCCTCTTTCCTTCCTTCCTTCCTGTTGGAGTCTCACTCTGTCGCTCAGGCTGATCTGATGGGCTTAGGTGATCCTTCCGCCTCAGCCTTCCAAGTAGCTGGAACTACAGGTGCACAGCACTCTGCTGGCTAATTTTTTTTATTTAGTGTAGAGACAAGGTCCCGCCACGTTGCCCAGGCTGGTCTCCAACCCCCCTGGACTCGAGCAGTCCTCTTGCCTCTGCCTCCCAAAGTGCTGGGATTACAGGCATGAGCCACTGCACCTGGCCTGGTTTGGCTTATTTTCCTTAAATTTTTTTGTTTAATATGCCACATTCAACAGTATTTAAGGGAAGGGGAAAAAAAAGAAAACCTCCTTAATAGTGCACTGGAAGCTGCAAGATTTAGCTCCAGGCCTCTCGTACTGCCTCTCCTGCTTGTCAACAATATTAAAGGGCCTTTGAGCTCTCTCTTCCATAGTTTCCTCACCATTGACAATACCTTACAGGAAAGACCTACAAGATTCCTCACCTTTGCCCTGGCTTATTTTCAAATTATTTGTGAACTGTAGGAAAAACAGAACAAAGAAACTGCAGAAGCATCTCTTGTTTCAGAGACGATCTGTAAGACTTGTTGCTGAAGTCTTTTTGGTGACTCTCAGATAACTAATTATATTGCCACAGGTGGGTCACTACATGTGTTTTCATATATTAAGTACCCAAGGGGGCGCCCATGCTTGGAGGGTTGCGGAGAATATAATCCCAAATCACATTTTCCTACAGATTATCTGAGGGAAGGATGGGTAGGAGAGTTGTTTGGGTTCTAAGGTGAGCAAAGCCTACACTAGTGCCTGGGGTAAAAATAAGTGAACTTTGCAGTTTTAGGCTGTTTTGTCTTTCCCAAAGTCATATGTTGAAGCACTGATTCCTGGTACCTCAGGATGTGACTGCATATGGAGATGGGGTCTCTAGAGAACTGATTAAGGAAAATGAGGTCATTAGGGCAGGCCCTCGCCTAATCTCTCTGATGGCCCCTCAAGGAGGGGGCGTTTGGATATACAGAGAAACAGCAAGAAGGCACTATTTGCAAGCTAAGCAAAGAAGCCTCAGAACCAAACCTGCTGACACTTTGATCTTGAACTTGTAACTTCCAGGCTGTGAGGAAATACATTTCTATTGTTTAAAGCCAACCAGAATGTGATATTTTGTTATGGCAGCTCTAGCAAACTAGTAGAGCTGTAAGACTTTTTTCCCCTCAGAAGCTTATTTGGAATCCAAACTTATTTCACCCAAATGTTGGTCAGTTATCGAGTGCTTTCTGTGGTAGGAATGAAGTCGTTTAGCCACGCCAGTAGAGGTGTGGGACCTTCTTCAGAGGAAGTATATACTTTGGGCATGTGGCTTGGATTCTGAGGAGACAAGTGCAGCTAGCTTCCGTGGATCCAAGGCTCTTCTCAAGAGTTTAAAACCTGTTGAATTGAGGTAACACACAAAACAAGATGAAAGGGTAAGTTTAAATGTACTAGAATTAGATTGAACTAAAGCATGCTGAAATTAAAATGTATCAGAACTAGGAATTAATATGAATCTCAGTCCCTGCCTGCTGCAAAAGTTACTATAGGAATGAAAATACTAACCTCTTGCCCGTTGTGCAAACCTAGATTTCCACCTAGGGTAAATACATTATCACTTGCTGAATTATCTTTGAAGAGTCATTTGTATTAATTATTGTTTCCATCTTTAAAAAAATTCCTATGTAAGACTTGTTTTGATAGTCTTGCGATTCGGAGACAGTTGCACTGCCTACCTGAGGCTACTGTAATCCAGTCTTCAGTTCATTAAAAAGGATCTTTGATTAGTGACAGGATGTCACAACTTAGCAATAGTTTTAAATAAAAATATTTGTATAAATGTGGAATGTAGATTTGGTGGGGTTTGCAGACATTTCTAAATGGAATAAGTTCTCCAATAATGATTAATAAGTCATACACATACAGAGCACTTATAGTATGAAATTTTTGTGCTAGGCTCTGTGAAATATTCAAAGATTAAACATACAAAGATTTTATGGTCCAATAGGAATGATAACTATATAATCAAATGAATACAGCACAGAATAGGAAGTGTTAGATGCAACTTTAACCAGTTGTGTTAAAATAGGCTGGGAATCCCAGCCCTTTGGGGGGGTCGAGGCAAGTGGATTGCCTGAGCCCATGGGTTCAAGACCAGCCTGGGAAATTTGTTGAGACCTCATCTCTACAATAAAACACTAAACTAGCTGGGCGTGTGTCTGTAGTTCCAGCTACTTAGAAGTCTGAGGCAGAAGGATCGCCTGAGCCCAGCAGGTCAAAGCTACGGTGGTGGCCGTGAGTGTGCCACTGCACTCCAACCTGGGCCACAAGAGTGAGACTCCGGCTCAAAAAAAAAAAGGCAAAATAAAACATTTTTCCCCCCACCATTTGTAAAAAAATCTTTATGTGTTTGAGCCTATGATAGCCTGGTATAGTAGGAAGGCAAGGTGTTATCATCCCACGTAACAAATGAAAACTGGTGCTCAGAAACCCACTACTCGAATTGCTGTACTAGTAACTTGCTACTCTCTACCTCAGTAGTAGAAAATTTAAAGTGGCCTTTGTGTGTAGAAACATAGGTTGGTATCACTTTCTAGAACCCACAGACTGGCAGACTCAACAGTAATGACATGGCTGATGAACTCTTGAGGAACTGAGCTCCACTGATGAAGATGGCCAGTTCAGGTACATCCTGGGAGTGAGGGCACCACCCCACCCTGGCAAAGCTGAGGGAGGCCCCCACGGAGGCCCAGACATCAAGCCTCCTGTTGCAGGAGGGAGGAGGCGGGACTAGAGCTACAGGTATCCTCATACTTTTTATAAAGTTTCCGTGTCTGTTACAGAAAGTGTCCCCTCCCCATTCTCTGCTCCACTTCATTAATAAATGCTCATTGTTGTATGTTCATTACTACCACCATTAGGTTGGAAGTTTGTTGAAGATACGGGCTCTGTCTGATCCCTTACTGTTACAGGAATATGCGTTAAACACATATAGTTTACTGTGGATAGCTATAAATTTCTTCAGTCGGCTTTCTGAAGCACCATAATTATGTTTATTGATGATTTCTTGCTGTCAATATCATCATATTGTTTTGGGCCAGAAGAATATGAATAGAAACACCTAATAATTGTTTTTCTGTTTCTTATATCTAGTTTTTTAAAACCATGTCTTCCTAGTTCTCTCATGTATCAAGTTCCTTCTGAACTTGTTTTCCTTTTGAACTCAGTCTCCATTTTAGTCCCATCTTCCTGCGTGTTTTCTATTTCATTCTTTTCTCTCTAACCCTGCTTTTCTCCCATTCATCAGAAGCTTGCTGCCTGCTTATTATTTTTTTTTTTTCGTGTGTTCATTTATTTGTTTATTTTAGAGTTGAGGGGTGCATGTGAGGATTGCTACATAAGTAAATTGCATGTGGATGAGGCTGCACTCTCTTAATACCAGGAAGAAAGCCATAATAAATAGCTAAGACTCAAATCTTTAAAACATCTCTAGGCTAGACCATTGCTTGTACAAAGTCATTGCTAAGCATAGCAGCTTTTCTAGTTGGTTACTATAGAGACAAATGACATTAAATGGAGTCATGCTTGGCAGAAGCTAGGCAAGTGGGTTTTGTGAGATTGGAGGCCTTATATGCGTGGTCATCTAGAGTCAAACACTAGAAAGGATAGGGAGAGGAAAGCTCTCACAAATGTGCTAATAGGTTATTAATTGGTAGATGTTTGGTTGGTAGAATTTGTGCCTGCCAAAGCTTTGAAGCCAGCATGTAAATAATCCACTTCTAAATACCTTCTTGTATGATTACACAGTAATATGTTGTTAATAACTATTTTACTGAGACATAATTCATATAACATAATTCACTCCTTCAAAGTATCTGAGTCAAGATTTTACTTAAGTTGTGCAACCATCACCACCATCAACTTTAGAATATTTTTATCGCCTCAAAAAAGATGTTTTCCAGCCTTTATCGCCACCCCCCCATGACCCAATCACCCCAGCAGTAGGTAACCACTAATTACTTTCTATCGCTGTGGACTCTCATGTAAATAGAATCTTATAATGCATAGTCTTTTGCAGCATTTTCCAAGCATAACTTTTTCATGTTTTCGTCTGTATTGTGGCATGTTTTGCTACTTCATTTTGTGTTATAGCCCAGCCCTCCATTATATGGGTAATACCACTTCTTATCCATTCATCAGTTGGTAGACATTTGGGTTGTTTCCACTTTGGAGCTATTATGGCTAACGCTGCTATGAACGTTTCTGTGCAGACTTCTGTGGAACAAGTGTTTTCATTTCTCCAGGTTTATGCTTAGGAATAGAATTGCTGGATCATATATGATAACTCCTTTTAGCTACCAGACTGTTTGCCAGTCTAGCTGTATGATTTCACGTTGCCACCAGCATTCCTGTTTCTCTACATGCCCACCAACAGTTGTTACTATATTTATTTATTTTTTTATGGCCATTGTGGTATATGAAGTAGTATCTCATTGTGGTTTTGATTTGCATTTCCCTGATGGCTAAAGATGTTGAGCATATTTTATTTGCTTATCAGCCATTTGTATATCTTCTGTAGAGAACCTTCTATTCATATTCTTTGCCTTCCATTCCCCCCATTTTAATAAAGATGAGATGTCGCTATGTTGCCCGAACCTGGACTCAAACTCCTAGTCTCAAGAGATCCCCTCTAACCTCAGCCTCCTGAGTAGCTGGAACTATAGACGTGAGTCACTATACCAGCCCTTTACCTATTTTTACATTGAGTCACTTGTCTTTTTGCTTTGTTTTGTTTTTGTTTTTTAAGTTGGAGTCTCACTCCATTGCCCAGGCTGGAGCGCAGTGACATGCTCACGACCACTCCAGTATCAACCTGCCGGACTCTGGCGATCATTCCACCTCAGCCTTCCAAGTACCCGAAACTACAGGCACAGGCTACCATGCCTGGCTAATTTTTGATTTATTGTAGAGACAAGATCTCGCCAAGTTGCCCGGGCTGGTCTGAAACCCACAGGCTCAGGCAGTCCCCTTGCCTCAGCCTCCCAAAATGCCGAGATTACAGGCTGAGCCACCAAGCCCAGCCACTTGTCTTTTAATTATTGAATTGTAGGAATTCTTTATGTATTCTAAATGCAGGTCTTATCAAATATAGGGTTTGCAAAAATTTTTTCTTTTTCTGTGGCTTTTCATTTTCTTGGTGATGTTCTTTGCAGCATAAATGCTTATAATTTTGAGTAAGCCCATTTTATCTATTTCAAGTTTATGGCTTCACTCAATTTCACAAAGATGTATGCCTCTGCTTTCTTTTTGAGGTTTGTACTTTTAGCACCTTTTATCTAGATCTTTCATCCAATTTGAATTAATTTTTATGTGTGGTATGTAGTATGGGGTCCAAATCCATGTTTTTGCATGTAGATGTCTAGTTTCCCAGGTACATCTATTGAAAAGACTATTTTTTCCCAAGTGAATTAGCCTGCAATCCTTATCAAAAAATCAACTGACTGTTAATATATGGGTTTATTTCTGGTAGTCAGTTGTCTTCTGTTGATCTGTGGCCTTATACCATTACCTGATAACTTTAACTTTGCAGTAAGTTGAGTCCTCCAACGTGGTTCTTTTCTTTCAAGATTGGCTATTTGACATCCCTTGAATTTCCATGTGAATTTTAGGATCACCTTGTCAATTCTGCAAAGAAGCCACCTGGGATTTTGGTAGGAATTGCATTGAATCTTTAGATCCTTTTATGGGGGCATTATTGTCATCTCAACAGTATTGTCTTCCAGTCATTAAATGTGTAGTGTCTTTCTATTTACTTAGGTTGACTTTAATTTCTTTTGAAAATATAGTTTTCAGAGTATCAATTTTGTACTTTCTCTGTTAAATATATTCTTATGTATTTTATTCTTTTTGATGGTATTGTAAATTGAAATTTTTTTAAATTATATTTTTGGATTCCAAGTGCACAATCATACAACTAATTTTTTTTTTGGTATCCTTCAGTCTAGCTGGGCTCTTTTATCCAATAAATGTTTTACTAGATTTCTTAGGATTTTCTATATGCAAGATCACGTCATCTGTACATAGAGATAGTTTTGTTTCTCATTATTCCCTCTGGATGCCCCTTATTTCATTTTTGGTTTAAATTCCTTGCAGTACGATGTTGCATAGACATAGTGAGAGTAGACATTCCTGTTGTTCCTGATCTTAGTAGGAAAACATTCAATTTTTCTCCGTTAAAAATGACATCAGCTGTGAGATTTTTGTAGATACCTTTAATGAAGTTGAGGAAGTTCCCATCTTCTCCTAGTTTGTTGAATATTTGTATCATGAAGGGCTGCTGAATTTTGTTTGTTTTTCCTGCTTATATAGAGATGGTCATATGCTTTTTTGTCACTTATTCTATAAATTTAAGGATATTATGTTGATTGATTTTCAGATGTTAAACCAACCTTATGTTCCTGGAGTAAATCCCATTTGGTCAATGATATATAATTCTCTTTATATATTGTTATATTTGGTTTGCTACTATTTTGTGTAGGATCTTTGCGCCTAGATTCATAAGAGATATTGGTATATCTTCAGTATTCTATCTGTGTCTGATTTTCAGTGTGTAGGTAATACTGGCCTCATAGAATGAGTCAGGAAGTATTTCTTCCACTTTTCCTGTTAAAAAAGAGTTTATAAAGAATTGGCATTTGATCCTTTAAATGTTTGGTAGAATTCACCAGCAAAGCTATCTGTGAGTCTTTCTTTGAGGATAGTTTTTTGATTACTAATTTAATTTTTTGTTATAGGTCTATTCAGATTTTTTTTCTTCATGAGTCAATTTCAGTAGTTGGTGTCTTTCTAGGAATTTATCAGTTTCATCTAGGTTATCTAATTAGTTGACATAAAATTGTACTTGTAATCCTTTTTACTTTTGTAAAGTCAGTGATAACGTTCCATCTTTAACTCCTGACTTTAGTGATTTGATTTTTTCTTTTTTTGGGAGGTGGGGGAGGATTAGTCATTATAGCTAGAGGTTTATCCACTTCTGGTTTTATTAATTTTCTTTATTGTTTTTCTGTTCCCTATTTCATTAATATCTGCTCTAATAATTATCTTTTCCTTCCTTCTGCTTGCTTTGACTTTAGTTTGCTCTTCTTTTTTCCAGTGTCATGGAATAGAAGCTTAGATTACTGGTTTCAGATCTTCCTTTTTATTTTCTTTAAAGAACTTTTTTTTTAATGTTTTTATGTCATGCTATGTCTTGCCCAGGCTAGTCTCAAATTCCTGGCCTCAAACAGTCCTCCTACCTCGGCCTTCCAAAGTGTTGGAATTACAAGTGTGAGCCACAAACTGGGCTCGGTGGCTCAGCCTGTAATCCTGTGCCTTTGGGAAGCTGAGGTGAGTGCATTGCCGGAGCCCGCGGGTTCGAGACCCGCCTGGGCAACTTGGCGAGACCTCATCTCTACAACAAATCAGCCAAGTGTGGTAGCCCCCGCCTGTAGTTCCAACTACCTGGAAGGCTGAGGCGGAAGGATCGCCGGAGCCCAGCAGGTTGAGGCTGCAGTGGCCGGGAGCGGCCACTGCACTCCAGTTTGGGTGACAGAGTGAGACTCCAACTCAAAAAAAACAAAAAAAAAACAAGTGTGAGCCACAGTGCCTGACCTTTTATTCTTTTTTAATGTGGGCACTTATAACTATGCCTTAGTCTCTAACCACTGCTTTCTTTGCATTGCCAAAGTTGTGGTATGTTGTGTCTTCATTTTCTTTCATCTGAAAGATTTTCCAATTTCTCCTGTGGTTTTATCTTTCATCTGTTGATAATTTAAAAGTATGTTGTTTAATTTCTCCATATTTATGAAATTTTCAAATTTCTTTGCTATTGATTTCTAATTTCATTTCATTATCACTGGACAACATATTTCATATGTTTTCAATCCTTTTGCATTTATTGAGACTTATTTTATTAGCTTGTCTTTTGGTCTAACCTGAAGCATATTCCATGGACACTTGAGAATTATCTATGTTCTGCCATTATTGGGTGGAATGTTCTATAGATGTCTTTAGTTCTAGTTGCTTTATAGTATTGTTTATTTATTTTTTTGTTGATTTTCTGCCCAGTTTTATTTTCCTGATGGATTGATGCTTTTACCATTATAAAATGCCTCTCTTTATCTCTAGTAATATTTTTGCATTTTAAAATCTGTTTTGTCTGATATTAGTATAACTACTCCAACTTTCCTATTGTTGCTTACATATATACCTTTTTCCATCTTTTTACTTTCGACCACTTTGCCTCTTTGAATCTAAAGTGTCTCTTAGGCAGGTGTGTGGCTCACACCTATAATCCCAGCACTTTGGGAGGCCAAGGTGTGAGGATTACTTGAGGCCAGGAGTTCAAGACTAACCTGGGCAATATAGCAAGACCTTGCCTCTACAGAAAATAAAAAAATTAGCCAAGCATGGTGGCACTCACCTAGTTACACTTATAATCCCAGCACTTGGTGAGACTGAGGCTGGAGGATTGCCTGAGCCCAGCAAGTTGATACTTTAGTGAGCTTTGAATATGCCACTGACCTCCAGCCTGGGTGACACAGTGAAACCCCAGCTCAAAAAATAATAATAATAAAATATATTTTTTAAGTTTCTCTTTAAGATAGCATCTAGTTAGTATAATTGGACTTCCATTCTGTCAATCTGTGTCTTTTGATTGGATTATTTAATCTGTTCCTGCTTAATGTTATTGATATGGTTGGATTCATGTCTGCCACTTTCCTTTTTGTTTTCTATATGTCTTGGGTCTTTTTATTTTTTAATTCCTTATTTACTACTTTTCTTTGCATTAAATGAGTTTTCTAGTATAGCATTTTTTATTCCTTTAATGATTTTTCCTTTTTCTTTTCTTCTTTTCTTAGTGGTTGTAAATAGGAGTTGCTTAATTTATAAGAATCTATTTCAGATATATACTTATTTCAGTAAGATATAGAAATGTTACTCCTATGTAGTTCTATATCATTTCCTTTTTTTAATACATTTTCCATGTATATAGGTTATAAATACAAAAAAAATTGTTATTATTACTTTGCGTAATTTTATGCCTTTTGAAGAGGCTGAGAGAGGAAAGAATAGAAAGAATAGCAAAGATGTGTATAGAGAGCTTGTGACACTGTCTTTTCAGACTTTTTATTCGTAAGATATGGGGTGCAAGTCAGGATTGGACACGTAAGTGGTCCAGGCACAGGTGAAGGTTGGAACCCCCTTGGCCTTCGCTTCGCCTGGATTAAGATCTGGCACCCTTACTGGCCTTATGCCTTCCCCTCCACCTCCCAGCAGGGTCCCACGGCTGCCAGTCCCTTTTCTACAGTGTTGTGATAGGTAGTCAGGGTCCACTTATGAGTGAGAACATGGGGTACGCAGTTCTTTGCTGCTGCTTTTTTTTTTTTTTTTGAGTCGGAGCCCCACTCGGTCGCCCAGACTGGAGCGCAATGGCCGCTCCCGGCCACCGCAGCCTTGACCTGCTGGGCTCTGGTGATCCTCCCGCCTCAGCCTTCCGAGTAGCCGGAATTACAGGCGTGTGCTACCATGCCCGGCTGATTTTTTGATTTATTGTAGAGATGAGGTCTCGTTGCCCAGGCGGGTCTCGAACCCGCGGGCTCGGGCAATCCACTCACCTCAGCCTCCCAAAGGCGCGGGATTACAGGCTGAGCCACCAAGCCCGGCTGCTTTTTTTTTTTTTAATGGAGACAAGATCTTGCAATGTTGCCCAGGTTGGTCTAGTTCTTTGTTTCTGTGAGAGATCACTGAGTATGATAGACTCCAAATCCATCCAAGTTGCTGCAAAGTGCATAGTTTTTTTCCTTCTTTATGGCTCCTATATTAACTTTCTTAATTACTACTTCCTGGCTCTCTCTATTTATTCTTGTGGATTTGAGTTACCATCTGGAGTCATTTCCTTAATCTAATATAGCTTTCCTCCCACTTATGTTATTTTTGCTCTTATTGCCAAATATATTTCATTTCTATATGCCCAACAATACAATTATATACATATTGCTGTATATAATTGCTTTGTAAATCAGTGTAGAAAAGAAATATGCCTTTAATTTTTTCCCTACCAGCCAGGTGTGGTGGCTCATGCCTGTAATCCCAGCACTTTGGGAAAGGTGGAGGTGAAAGGATTGCCTGAGTCCAGGGGCTCGAGATTGGCCTGGGCAATTTGGTGACACCTCATCTCTACAATAAATTTTTAAAAATTAGCTGGGCGTGATGACAAGTTACCTGTAGTTGCAGCTACTTGGAAGGCTGAAGTGGAAGAATTGGCTGAACCCATTAGGCTGAGGCTTGCTGTAGCTGTGAGTGTGCCACTGCACTGTAGCATAAATGACAAAATGAGAGTACAACTCTTAAAAAAAAAATTTTTTTTTCCAATTACATAATTGTCTTTGCCAATATTCATTCCTTTTTATTTTGTGTGTGTAATTTTTACTGTAGAGATGAGGTCTCACCAAGTTGCCCAGGCTGGTCTCAAACCCCCAGGCTCAGGCAGTCCTCTCACCGCCTCAGCCTTCCAGAGTGCTGGGATTACAGGCTGAGCCACTGCTCCTGGCCTATTCTTTATTCTCATGTATCTGAATTACCATCAGGGACAATTTGCTTTCAACTTGAGAAACTTCCTTTTTAGTTCTTTTTTTTTTTTGACTTGGAGTCTCACTCTGTCACCCAGACTGGAACTGGAGTGCAGTGGCCGCTCCCAGCCACCGCATCTTCAACCTGCTGGGCTCTGGCGATCCTTCCGCCTCAGCCTTCCAAGTAGCTGGAACTACAGGCGCGCATCACCATACCTGGCTAATTTTTGATTTATTGTAGAGATGAGGTCTCGCCAAGTTGCCCAGGAGGGTCTCGAACCCGCAGGCTAGACAATCCACTCACCTCAGCCTCCCAAAGGCGCGGGATTACAGGCTGAGCCACCGAACCCGGTTCCTTTTTAGTTCTTTTAAGGCAAGTCTGCTAGCTACTAATGCTTTCAGATATTGTTTATATGTGAATGTCTTTATGTTTTCTTCATTTTTGAAAGATAGTTTTGCTGGATTTCAGACTCTTAGTTGACAACTTTTTTTCCTTTCAGCACTCTGAATATATTATTCCACTGCCTCTGGCCTTCACTGTTTCTGATGAGAAGTTAGCTCTTAATTTTATTGTGGCTCCCTTATAAGTGGAGTTGTTCTCTTACTACTAAAACATTTTTTTCTTTATCTTTGGGTTTCAGCATTTTTACTCTGATTTACAGGTGTGTTTGGGGGTTTTTTTGTTGTTGTTCTTTTTTTGTTTTTCATATCTCTTACTTGGAGCTTGCCGCACATCTTGAATGTGTAAATGTGTAGACTGGTTTTTGTTTTGTTTTTGAGTTGGAGTCTCACTCAGTCGCCCGACTGGAATGCAGTGGCCACTCCCCGCCACGGCAGCCTCGACCTGCTGGGCTCCGGCGATCCTTCCGCCTCAGCCTTCCAAGTAGCTGGAACTACGGGCGTGCGCTACCACGCCCAGCTAATTTTTTGATTTATTGTAGAGATGAGGTATCCCCAAGTTGCCTGGGTGGGTCTCGAACCCGCGGGCTCAGGCAATCCACTCACTTCAGCCTCCCAAAGCGTGGGATTACAGGCTGAGACACTGAGACCGGCTTAGACTGGTTTTTTAAAAGTCAAATTTGGGGATCTTTAGACCATTATTTTTTCTAGCATTGGCTTCTCCTCCTTTCTTTAGTTCCTCTCCTTCTAGTACTCCCATTATATATGTATGGGTCTGAGTAAAGGCGTGTAACATTTCTCTGAGGCTCTGCTCATCTTTTGTCATGCCTTTTCTCTCTTTGGACTGCACCATTTCTACTGATTTGTCTTGGAGTTTGCTGTTTCTTCTGTTATTTCAGATGCACTGTTGAGCCTTCTAGTTTATTTTTCACTTCAGTTATTGTACATTTCAAATCCAGATTTTTTTATTGGTATTTTTTTAATAAAATAATTTGTATCTCTTCATTGATATTTTATTTTTTTGTTGAAACATTGTCATTATTGTACCTTTCGTCTCTGGTTTCCTTTAGATCTTTGAACATACTTATAATAGCTGCTTTGAAGTCTTTGCCTTTTTTATTTTTTAAATTTTTAATTTTTTTTTAGTTACAGTCTCACTCCATTGCCCAGGCTGGAGTGCACTGGCACATTCACGGCCACCCCAGCATCAGTCTGCTGGGCTCAGGTGATCCTTCCTTCTCAGCCTTCCAAGTAGCTGGAAGTACAGGTGTGCGCTACCACACCCAGCTAATTTTTTTTTAATGTATTATATATTGTAGAGATGAGGTCTCGCCAAGTTGCCCAGGGTGTTCTCAAACCTGTGGGCTCAGGCTCTCACTTCAGCCTCCCAAAGTGCTGGGATTACAGGCTTGAAACACCATACCTGGCCATCTTTGCCTTTTAAATCTGATATCTGTACTCTCTCATGGGCAGTTTCTGTGGTCTGCTTGTTCTCCCCGTATGTAGGTCACATTTTCCTATTTCTTTGTATATCTTATAATTGTTTTTGTTAAAAACTGGATATTTTAATTAATATAGTCTGTCAGTTCTTTATATTGATTCCCTGCTCCCTCTCTAGAGCTTGTTTTTGTCGTTTTTTGTTTGTTTGTTAATTTATTTGTTTAATAATTTGGTTAGACTATTTTAGTGAATCTCTGATGTTACTTCTTCAGAAGACACAGCTTTTTGCAGTCATATGCATGCAGGCACTTTTAGGATGGTGATGATTTTGGAGGAACTTTCTTTGTCTCTTGTCTTGATTTCTTTGTTAAGCCATTTGCCCTGTTTTGTATCCTACTCCACTGTTAGTCTTCACTAATTAATTGTTTTGAATATGCCCTAGGACATAAAGTGCTCCACCTAAATTTGGGCAGAGGTGGTTTTTGAGTTTGGTGTCTGAGGTTTGGTACTTGACACCAGGAGGACTCTTCTGGGCTGTCTCTTTTCCTGGTTCTCTGTGGCAAACTGAGGTGGAGGAGGGGCCCCTTTCAGGGCAGTGCCCCCCAGCCCCCAAGCCAGGATACGAAGGGAAGTCCTGAACTCCTTCGAGGAACACTGCAGGCACCTCGCTAGCCTGGGGAAGTAAATGAGCAATTTAATAAGCGAGCAGGCGGCAGTAACTTAAAACCGTAGCTGAGGAAGTTAGTCAGGAGACGTTTGGTTCTCCTACAGAAACCGAAGACAACGTCTCCACCTGTGACCCGGAGTTGCTCTTTGGAAACCTCAGCCTCCACCAAGTGGATCTGCCGGCATACAGACCTCAGGTCAGGGGAACTGAAGACTGAACTCAGGCCGCTATCTCTGTTCTAGATTTCTTTCTGAGGAGCCCAGAGGAGGTCATGCCCACAGGCCAAACCTTTGCTGATCCAAACTTTTAGACCGAACTTCGTCTTCGCTCGGAACCCACCTGTGGCCTTAGTTCCCACTGCAAGGCGTCCCCCTGTTGAGCTCAAGCCCGCGTGTCGCCTCCGTGGACTGCCTTATGACTCGCTGTCCCCTCTGCCTCCCACCTTCAAAGAGCCCTGCCTGTGAGCCATGTAGGGTTCTGGTCGTGAGCCTGAGCTGCCCGGTTCTCCTTCGGCGCCCTGCACCAGATGCCTCGCTTTTCTCAAGGCTGTCCCAGCGTCGGCGTTGGGCTTCGCTGTACCAGGTGAGTGGACCCGGTTCCGTTCAGTAAGAGAACTAGCGGGCCTAGGGATTAGCTTCTTGCCGAGTCGAGCTGCCAGCCTTCTTTTTAGTTCTACCAAAATTCCCTTCCGGCCTGCACTTCCCTGCACTCTGCTCACACGAAGTTTCTTTGAGGAGAGACTCCAGCGTCTCTGTTCCGGTGAACTCTCGTTCTCCATGGTCAGGCCCCAGTCGCTGCTCTAGGGCTGTGTGGAAGTGTAGCCGCTGCTCTTACGCTTGGCTTCTCCAGGGGTGGACTCTTTACCCTGCGGGCGGGCTGGAGCGGAGTGGATGGGGCCCCAGGATTCTTGGCCGGCCACCCTGGGAGAGACCCTGTGCCCTGTGGCTCGGGATTTTGTGCGACTTCTGGGCCGCGCTCCCCCGGAGTCGGGGCTCCGCACTTCTGCGCTGCAGGGAAGCAGGAGTGCTGCCGCCGCTCCCGGGAGCGCCCGTACTGCAGGGCCCAGCGCCCTCCCCCGACCGCCCGCCGCGCGCCTGGGTCCTCCCGCCTGGGTCCTCCCAAGCTGCGCCCGGCGGAGCGGGGCGGCCGTGCCGA
>NW_007048833.1:15388-18262 GCF_000164805.1 Carlito syrichta
GGCCCCTGGCCTCGGCCTCCCAAAGTGCTGGGCGCCGGCTGAGCCACCGAGCCGGCCGCCGGCTGTACTTTTGGAAAAGGGTGCAGGCAAGCATCTGTCGAGGGCAGCTGCTTGCTGGGAAATGAAGAAGGCGTGCGCGGAGGAAGGAGACGCTCTTATTTTCTGGTTGGAGGAGGAGGCGGGATGGAACGGGGTGGGATGGGGAGATGGGGGACACAGTTAAACGTTAGCATGCACTTGCGCTTGATCCTGGCCACGTGGTTCTCGCGCGCGGTGTGCCCACTCCTCGAACTCCCGCGGCAGGCCCCTTGGCCCGGGCTCTGCTTTCCGGGTTTCGGTGTCTGGCAGCCCGCCGCAGTCTGAGAGTGGGCGAGCGCCGTGCAGCGTGATGCTTTGAGAGAGAGACCACTTTCACAGGACTCCAGTCGCAGCACTTTGTTGTAATTGTTCTGTTTTTTTGCTGTTGTTGTTACTCTCTTATTGCGCCTGATTTGTGAGTCACACTTTATCATAGGCCTGTGTGTGTGGGATCAACACACAGAATAAGCCGTATATGTCAGGGGAGCCCCCAAACGCCAGGATTATCTTTCGGAGGGTGGGCCTCTGGTCGTACAGACGCCTCCCGCGAGGCAAGTGTTCTGGGAACACGTCAGCACTAGTGTACCAGCCAGTGTTGTGCCAGCTAGTGTTCGGCTGCGGTGAATCTTTTTTGGGGAGAGCCTTTCAACACATTTGCTCATTTCATGATGGGTGATTTGTGAGCATACCTGCCCACACTGCGCTGAGGGTTCAGCAGTGTTCGACCAAAAACAGTATGACCCCTGTGCCCCTCCCCATTTCACCCATTTTCGCCATGAGCGACTTTGTTTTGTTTCCCCAGATTTAAAAGGTCCTTAAAGGGAAATGTTTTGCTGATGTGGAAGAGGCGAAACTAAAAAAGGCAGAAGCACCAAAAGACATCAAAGTTGACGAGTTCAAAAACCGTTTTGAGCAGTGGAAAAAAAATCTCAATAGGTCAGTAGGTGGGTCGCATCAGACAGAGTGCTTTAAGGGTGACTGAAGTTCAAACATGTAGGAATAAATACACAACTTTTTCATAAATAAATTCCAGTTTTTTGAAGTCCCCCCTTACACACGCGCGCGCGCGCACACACATACACGTGCACACACACATATACATATATGATTCTATATTATCTTTAGTTTCAGGAACTCGCTGGGCGTCTTGGAACATATTTTCTGTGGATAAGGGGGGAACCACTGCACTCTGATGTCAACAGTAGATGCTTACCGAACTGTGGAGCACAAGAACCACTACAGGAAGGGAGAATAAAGTGGGACTCGCCCCTTTGCCCCCGGCTGCCTTCTGCTGGCTTCCCCATTCTAGCACTAAAAATTTAAATTTTAAAAGGAAAGGCATCTTAATCATAATCATCTTTTAATCATTAAAAATAAGATTTCCCTTTTCTTCTCTCACAAGATAGAGACAGACAGCATTTTCCTTCTTTGGAATTCAAAGAATAAAAAGTGGGAAGAAATATTTAGGTGTTTTAGCTTTTGATTATCTTTTGCCACAGATTTCAGAGAATGACTGAAAGGTCTTCTTTTACTGTTAAGAGTTATCAGCGGGTTCGAGACCCGCCTGGGCAGCGAGACCTCATCTCTACAAAAAATCAGCTGGGCGTGGTGGCGCGCCTGTGGTTTCGGCTACTCAGAAGGCTGAGGAGGTGGAGGCGGAAGGATCGCCGGAGCTCAGCAGGTGGAGGCTGCGGAGGCCGGGAGCGGCCACTGCACTCCAGCCTGGGCGACAGAGTGAGACTCCAACTCAAAAAAAAAGAAAAGAGTTATCAGGTTAGAAAGGGTTTTTAGAACCTTTAGTCCTTTAGGTGACGACCTAGTCATTGCATAAAAACCTTTTTACACTGTCTCTGACAAGTGAACATTTCACCTTTACTTAGTTTGATGAAAAGTTCACTACTTTGTAAGGTAGCTTGTTCCTTATTTAAATACCTCAAGTTTCCAACCGTTTCTTGTAAACTTCTACATGTTAGTTATTTCTTTTGAAGCTGTTACAAATTTATCTAATTCCTCTTATATAAGGTAGTTCTATGATTATATAACAATTTCTATTTTCTATATTTTTTCAGGCTATACATACTCTATGATAAAAATTATTCTTTGGATGGTATTATTTCCATGTCCAGATAAAAATATTTTAGATTTTGGTGACCATACACAAAACTACTTTCACAAGTACTTACTTTTGCCATTGCGGTATGAAAATAACTGTAGACAATATGTAAACAAATTAGCACGACTGTCTTCTAAATAAAATTGTATTTCCAGAAACGGGTGTCTGGACCAGGTTGTGTCCATAGGTCGTAGTTTGCTCCTCTTTACTGCTGTCTAACCAATGTGAAACCTAGTGTGATTATATCCTCATTTGTGGACACTCTTTTTACATTAATGTAGTTTTAAAATTGTTTTCTGATATTTTGTCTGATATCGGCATGACTGTTTCAGTCCTCCTTTGGTTGGTTGCAGGAAATATCTTTTTCCACGCTTTCACTTTCAAACTATTGTGCCTTTAAGTCTAAAGTGTTCGTCTTGTAGACAGCACAGAGTTGGAGCATGTTTTTTTCCTCCATTTCACTGACTTCTATCATTTTATTGAAGTGTTTAATCTAGTTACATTTAATGTAATTACTGAATCAGGTAGGTTTTATGTATGCTGTTTTTCTCTTTGTTTTTACATTTCTTTTTTGTTTTTGCTTTTGTTTTTTTTGAGTTGGAGTCTCACTCTGTCGCCCAGACTGGAGTGCAATGGCCGCACCCGGCCACTGCAGCCTCGCCCTGCTGGGCTCCAGCGATCCA
>NW_007048833.1:18482-38833 GCF_000164805.1 Carlito syrichta
TCACTCACCTTGGCCTCCCAAAGTGCTGGGATTACAGGCTGAGCCACTGAGCCCGGCCTGTTCTTATGTCCTCTTTGCTCTTATAGGCCTCCATTACTGCCTTCTTTTGCAGTAAATATATCAGCGTGTTATTTTAATACTCTTTTGTTTTTTATACTTTTTAGGTATTTCCTTAATGGTTGCATTGAGGGTTATTAGCAACATCTTAATTTAAAGCAATATAATTAAGATTAATGCCTATTTAACATTAATAGTGTATAAAAAAATTTTACGGCCGGGCTCAGTGGCTCAGCCTGTAATCCCAGCACTTTTGGGAGGCTGAGGCGAGTGGATTGCCTGATCCCACGGGTTTGAGATCGCCCGAGCAACCTGATGAGACCTCGTCTCTACAATAAATTGAAAAAAAAAAAATTAGCCGTGCATGGTAGTGCACACCTGTGGTTCTGGCTACTTGGAAGGCTGAAGCAGAAGGATTGCTGGAGCCCAGCAGGTCAACGGTGGGGTGGCCATGAATGTGCCACTGCACCCCTGCCTGGCCAACAGAGTGAGACTTCAACTCAAAAAAAATAAATTTATGGTATTATTCTGTTCACTTTACCTTTTTTCGTGCTATTCTTGTCATACAAATTAAGTCTTTATATATTATAAGCCAGTCAACACATTTTATACTTTTTGTTTTTACAATTTTCTCTTAAATCAGATAAGAGAAAATACAGTTACAAACAAAATTAGATGTCTTGCATTTAATATTTACTTATGTACTTATCTTTATTGTTGCTTTTTATTTCTTCACATGGATTTGAGTTACTGGTTGTGTTCTTTCATTTCATTCAGACTGAAAGACTTCCTATAGTATTTCTTGTAAGGTAGGGTAGGGATGTAAACACTAATTTGTTTTTTCATGTTTTGTTTTGTTTTTTTAAACTTTACATTGATGAGATTGTACAGTATGTGTTTTTGGCCAGTGTTATGATGTGATATTTTATCCATGTTGTGTTTAGCCATAAAGTACTTTGTGTTTTATTGCTGTGCATTATCCCATAGTGTGATTGTACCATAGTTTATGTATCTATTTTGTTAATGGACTTTCAGTTTTTTCCAGGTTTAACTATGGAAATAATTCATTGTGAGCACACTTACGCCTGTCTCCTGTTGCACGTGATCACACATCTTGGTGTAGAATAGACTTAGCAGTGAAATTTCTGAGGTAAATGAGTGTGTGTAACTGCAACTTCTGTAGACATCATCAGATTCTTTTCCAGAGTGGTTGTATCGGGCAGTACAGCGAGTTTACCTTGCCCCACAACCTTGTCAATGCCTGCTTTGTCAGATTTTAAAATATTAGCCAAAATTGTAGGTGTGTAATGATATCATACTGTGGCTTTAATCTGACTTTCTCTCATTACTTATGAGGTCGAAGGTCTCTTCATGTGTTTATTGACTGTTAGGATTTTTGTCTTTTGGGAAATACCTGTTTAAGATTCTTCTCCACTTTTTTATTAGGTTGTGTGTCTTTCTCATACTGGTTTTGGCTAAGTTATCTGGTACTGAGTAACCCCTCCAAAACCTAGCAGCTCCTTTTGTTCACAAATCTGCAACTTGCACAGGGATCAGTTGGGGCCGGCTTTTTCTGTTCCACGTGCATCAGCTAAAGCATCTCAGCTGGAGGCTGGAGGGTTCACTGTCAAGGAAGCTTGCTCACGTGGCTGATGCATCGGTGCTGGCTGTCGGTGCAGGGCACATCCAGGACGGTGGGTCCTTGGTCCTCACTTTCTGTCCACACAGGCCTCCCTGTGGGTTGCTTGGGCTTCTTCATAACCTAGTGGCTTGGTTCCAAGATCCAGCGTTCCAAGAAAACAAGGCAGAATGGATGGCATTTTATGATCTAATCCTGAAAACCACAAAGCGTCACTTTCACCATACTCTGTGGGTCAAGGTAGTTACCAAGGCCTGCCTTGATTCAAGGGGAGGAGATACGTTGAATGTCTTTTCATGTCCTTATTTGCCACTAGTGCGTTTTCTTTGCTGAAAGCACTGTTCATCTTTTTTGCACTTTTTTTTTTTTTTTTTTTAGTTGGAGTCTCACTCGGTCGCCCAGACTGGAGTGCAGTGGCCGCTCCCGGCCACCGCAGCCTCGACCTGCTGGGCTCCGGCGATCCTTCCGCCTCAGCCTTCCGAGTAGCTGGAATTACAGGCGTGTGCTACCACGTCCGGCTGATTTTTTTATTTTACTGTAGAGGTGAGCTCTCGCCTGCCCAGGCAGGTCACGAACCCGCAGGCTCAGGCAATCCACTCACCTCAGCCTCCTAAAGGCATGGGATTACAGGCGGAGCAGCGAGCCCGGCTTTTTGCACATTTTTAAATTGGGTTTTTTGTTTATTTTTTATTGAGTTTTGTGAGTTCTTTATGTTATCTATAAGTCCTTTATCAGATGAAGGACTTAAAAATTTTTTTCCCCAGTCTGTTGCTTGTCTTTATGTTTTCTTAACATTGCCTTTGGAAGAACATTCTTAATTTTGATGAAGATCAACTTACAATTTTTCTTTGCATTTGAGGGGGGAAACCAAAAAACCTGGAATTTATTTATTAAAAAATTATGTATTCTTACATTTTTAAACTCCAGTCACCTTCACAGTACCCTCAGAACTCCTACTGAAATGCTTTTTCCACTGCTCTAAACATTTTTTGAACTCATCAATTCTGATGCCTTTTAGTGCTTTTGCCGTCTTCAGTTTCATGTCTTCCACATCAGCAAAATGTTTCCCTTTGAGGACTTTTTTCATCTGGGGAAACAAAAAAAATTATTCAGGGTGAGATCAAGTGAATGGGGAGGGTGGGGCACTGGGGTTATACCATTGTTGGCCAAAAACTGCTGAATACTCAGTGTGGTGTGGGCAGGTGTGTTTGTTAAGTCATCCATTATGAAACGGGCAAACGCGTAGAAAGAATCTCCACTGAAGGTGAATACAGCCTCTCACCACAATGCTCGCTGGAACACTGATGCCGTTGGGGTCTCAAGACACTGACCTCGTGGGAGAAGTCTGCACGACAAGGGGGGCGTCCACCCTCCAAAAAATAATTCTGATTTTTTGGGGTCTCCCCTCATACTGTGCTTTTGACACCATATGTAAGAAATCTTTAAAAAAAGAAAAGAAAGAAATCTTTGCCCAACTCAGAGTCACAGAAAATTTTTCTTTAATTAGTGCTTAGAGTAGCTTTAGGTTCACAATAAAATTGAGCATAAAGTAAAATGTTCCCATATTTCCTCTACCCTTCCCCTCATGTAAACAATACAACCTCCAATGCTATCAGCCACTTTTAAAGTGGTACGTTTATTACAATCAGTGAACCAATATTGACATATCGTTGTCACCCAGATTCTAGATTATTTACATTAGATTGTTTACCTTAGGGTTCACTCTTGGTGCTGTATGTTTTATGTGTTTTGACAGATATGTAATGATACTGTCCACCATTATACAGAATAGTTTCACTGCCTCCCAAATCCTCTGTGCTCTGCCTAGTTCTGTGTTTTATATTTAGATATATGATCCATTTTGAGTTACTTTTTGTCTGTTATTTCACCAGTACCATGTTGTCTTGATTACTATATCTTTATAGAAAGTTTTGAAGTTGAGTGGTCTCAGTTCTTATTTTTCTCCTTCAGTATTGGGTTGATCATTCTGAGACTTTTGCCTCTGTATAAACCTTTAAAATCAGTCTGTTGATGTCCACAAAATGACTTGCTGGGCCTTTGTGTTGAATCTATAGGTCAAGTTGGGAAGAATTGACATTTTGACAATATCATCTTCCTATTTATGAACATAGGATAGCATTTCATTTATTTGATGTCCTCTTTGCTAGCTTTGATTAGAGTTTTGTAGTTTTCCTTCTATAAATCTTGTACATATTTAATTTATTTATACCCAAGTATTTCATTTTTGGAGGTGCTAATGTAAATGTTAATGTATTTTTAATTTCAAATTCAACCTGTTTGTTCCTGATATATAGGAAAGTGATTGACTTTTGCATATTAACCTACAACCTTACTATAATCACTTATTATTTTGGAGAGTTTTTTTTTTTTTTTTTGGTCAATTCATTCAGATATTTTACATAGGTGATCATGTTATCTTCAAAGACAGTTTTATTTTTTTCTTTCCAATCTGTATACCCTTTTAGTTCCTTTTCTTGTCTTATTGCATTGCCTAGAACGTTCAGTATGATGTTGAAAAGCAGTGGTGAGAGGGAGCTTCCTTACTTTGTTCCTGATCTTGGTGAGAAATTTGAACCCAGAATCTCTTCTCATTTATCGGTGTTATTTTCAGTTCCTTATCCCAGTGTTTTGGTGTCAGGGTGTTTCTGGCCTTGTAAAATGTGTTTGGAATTACTCCCTCCTTTTCAGTGTTTTTAGGAGAATT
Organism: Carlito syrichta; assembly: GCF_000164805.1. NCBI lineage: Eukaryota > Metazoa > Chordata > Mammalia > Primates > Tarsiidae > Carlito > Carlito syrichta. The sequence continues at coordinate 22,904 of NW_007048833.1, forward strand.
TGATGAGGGTTTGTATCAGTTCTTCTTTAAATGTTTGGCAGAATTCAGCTTTGGAGTCATCTGGTCCTGGACTTTTCCTTGATGGGAACCTTTTAGTTAATGAATCAGTCTCCCTGCTTATTATCAATCTATTCACATTCTCAGTTTCTTCTTCAGTCAGTCTTTGTTAGGTATATGTTTCTAGAAACTTGTCCATATCTTCATAGATATCCAATTTATTGGCATATAATCACTCAGAGTAGTTTCTTATGATTCCTTTGAATTTCTGTATTATTGGTTGTAAGTATTCTTTTACACTTCTGATTTTTGAGTCTTCTGTCTTTTTTTTTTCTTTGTATAGCTAAGGGTTTGTCAATTTGGTTTATCTTTTAAAAATTCTTAGTATTATTGATCTTTTCTATTATTTTTCTAATCTCCATTTTATTTTTTCCGACTGATGTTTTTCATTTATTTTTTTCTGCTAACTTTGGGCTCAGATTATTTGTCTTATTCTAGTTCCTTGAGGTGTAATATTAGGTTGTTTATTTGAGCTCTTCCTTCCTCTTTGATGTAGGTGTTTATTGTTATAAATGTCTCTCTTTTCCTATATTCCATAAGTTTTGTTACGTTGTGTTTCTATTTCGTTGTCTCAAGATATTTTTAAATTTTCTCTTGAATTTCTTTGACCCAGTAGTTGCTCCGGAACAGACTGTTTACTTTTTACATATTTGTTATTTTTCATGATTCTTCCTGTTATTGATTTCTAGTTTCATTCCATTGTGGACAGAAAAGATACTTGATAAGATTTGTTTCCTTAAATTTGTTAAGACTTGTTTTGTGGCTTAACTCATGATCTGAGATGGAAGATGTTTTGTGTATACCTGAGAAGATTGTGTAGTCTGTTGCTGTTGGGTGGAATGTTCTGTATATGTCCATTAGGTTCATTTGTTCTAAAGCATAGTTCAAGTCCAGTTTTTTAAACTGATTTTCTATCTGAACTGTCTGGTTTAAAATGGAATATTGAAGTTTCCTATTATTATGTTGCAGGCTATGTCTCCCTTCAGATCTTTTAATGTTTGTTCTATGTGTTATTTAGGTGTTCTGATGTTGGGTGCCTATACATTTAAAATTGTTATATTCTCTTGATGGATTGACACCTTTTTCACTATATAATGACCTTTGTTTCTTTTTGCAGTTTCTGCCCTAAAGTCTGTTTTTGTCTGAAATAAGTATAGCTACTCCAGCTTTCTTTTTGTTTCTTTTTGTTTTTATTTGCACAGAATATCTTCTTCCATCCCTTCACTTTCAGTCTATGAGCGTCCTTTAAGGTAAAGTGAGTCTCTTTCTTGTAGGCAGCAAATAGGTGTTGTTTTTAATCCATTCAGCTACTCCATGCCTTTTGGTTAGATAATTTAATCAATTTGCATTTAAAGAAATTATTGATAAGTAAGGCCACTTTGTTCATTGTCTCCTGGTTGTTTCATACATCCTTTGTGTCTTTTTCCTCTCTTGCTTTCTTTGTGGTTTGATGACTTTCTGTAGTGATCTTTGGATCTTGTCTTTTTATCTTTTGTGTATCTATTATAAGCTTTTCCTTTGTGGTTACCCTGAGGCTTACATAAAGCATATTATACTTACAATAGGCCATTTTAAGTTGATAACAACTTAATTTAGATCTCATACACAGACTCTATACATTCATTATCACTCTCCACCCATGTTTTGTTTCTGATGTCATACTTTATGTCTTTTTATAATTTGTGTCTCTTAGAAAAATAATCATAGCTTTAGTTGTTTTCAATTGGTTTACCTTTTAACCTTTTTATTGCAAGTATAATTAATTTACCCACCCCCTATTATAGTATTAGAGTATTTTGGATTTGACAGCATGCAGTTATATGTCACTTACAGTGAAGACGCATCCTGAGAAATGCATGAGTAGGCAGTTTTGTCATGGTATAAACATCACTGCGTATACTTACACAAGCCTAGATGGTAGAACCTACTGCACACCCAGGCCATGTGGTATGGCCTGTTGATCCTAGGCTGTAAACCTTACAGCGTGTTACTGTATGGAATACTGTACATAATTACTGTGCAGCATGTTTTTACATCTAAACATATCTAAATATAGAAAAGGTACAGTAGTAATGCAGCATGAAAGATAAAAAATGGCATGCCTGTACAGGATACTTACCGTTATTGGAACTTACAGGACTGAAAGTTGTTCTAGGTGAGTGGTGCGTGGATGTGAAGCTTAGGACATCACATACACACCTTGTATGACTGGCAGCACGGTCGGTTTTCTGATACCAGTATCACCACAAATATGAGTAATTTTTGTGCTACAATGTTATGATAGGTACAGCGTCATTCTGCAATAGGAATTTTCAGCTGCATCATGATTTTTTGCAACCACTGTTGACCAAAATGTTGTTATGTAGCCCATGACTATACATACTTTGACAGTGATTTTTATACTTTCATGCATTTTCATGTTACTGACAGTGCCCCATTCTTTCAGCTTTAAGAATTCCCTTTAGCATTTTTTTGTAAGGCAAATCTAGTAGTGGTAAACTCTCTCACTTTTTGCTTGTCTGGGAAAATATCACCCCTTTGTTTAAAAAAGACAGGGTTGCTAAGTATATTGTATTGTTGACTGGCAGGTTTTTTTTTTTTTCTTTCAGGATTTTGAGTATATCATCTCTTTCCCTTCTGACCTGAAAAGTTTTGCTGAGAAACCCGCTGACTTACGGAAAGGTTTCCTTATATGTGATGATTTGCCTTTACTTTGATTATTCCAATACTCTTTTTTGACACTTTGATTGTGGTGTGTCTTGGTGTGACACACCACATCTTTGGATTCATGTTATTTGGTGTTCTTTGGCTTCCTGCTTCTGGAGTTCTCTCTTCTTCCCCAGGCTTGGGAATTTTCTACCATTGTTTCTTTGACTATATTCTCTATCTTTTTCTCCCTCTTCTCCTGGCATGCTAATAATGTGCAAATTGTTTTGCTTGATAGTGTGCCATAAATTGCTTAAGCTATCTTCAGTCTCTCTCGTTTTTTTTCTTTTTTCTCCTCAGATTGGATGATTTCCAGTGACCTGTTTTGAATGTGTTGATTTTTTCTTCTCCTTTTTCTTGTCTGCCACTGAACCCCTCTATTGATTTTTTTTCAGTTCTGTCATGGCATTCTTCAGCTCTATGATTTATGTTTGTTACTTTTTATACCTTCTCTCTCTTTATTGAAGTTCCAAGTCTGTGACATGGGTGAGCATCTTTTTTACCCTTACTTTGAATTACCTGTTGGGTAAATTATATATCTCCACTTCACTTGGATCAGCTTCTAGGGATTTATTGTGTTCCTTTCTTTGGAATATATCTCCCTGTTTGTCTTCTTCTTCTTTTTTTCACTCCCTATTTTGGCTTCTGTGCATTAGATAAGACAATCACCTCTCTCTCTCTCACCAGATTTATCTCTTGTAAGAGGAGAATCTCATCCATCTGTCCATCCAAAGACTTGAAGTGGCCCCTCAGATCTTTTTGTTTGTTCAGCTTGTTATCTCTGTTTCTGATTGCCCCTGGAGCTTAGGATGTATCATGTCCTGTCTGCCCCAAGATCAGAATGTTAGGAGCCAGGTTCTCTAGATGTAGCTGGGAAAGTTGGGATGTTGGCTGTGTGTTTCAGTTCCTTCTGTCTTCATGGTGAAGCTGAATGTGCATGTTTATCTACCGCCCACTCTTTCTGCACTAAGCTGGCTAGAGTCTCTGTGGCGAATGCCTGTATTCGTGTCCAGGCTGCACCCTCTGTTCCCGAGGAGACAGCTAGTGACGAGGGACCTGTTGTAGGCCCACCTCTTTGTTTTCTTTGGTGTAGGGCCACTCATGAGTGCAGAGCCCCACTGACTCTTAGAGCTGGGTTGTTAGGGAGACAGTCCCTCGTGGGAGCTATAGAAGCTGTGGCAGTTGGTGCATGACCATCTTTCCCCGTTAAGAATGGGCAGGGAGCCGGCCTCTGTGGCTCAGCCTGTAATCCTGTGCCTTTGGGAGGCTGAGGTGAGTGGATTGCCTGAGCCCGTGGGTTCGAGACCCGCCTGGGCAGCAAGACCTCATCTCTACAATAAATCAAAAAACCAGCCGGGCGTGGTAGCGCAGGCGGTAATTCTGGCTACTGGGAAGGCTGAGGCGGAAGGATCACCGGAGCCCAGCAGGTCGAGGCTGCGGTGGCTGGGAGCGGCCACTGCACTCCAGTCTGGGCGACAGAGTGAGACAACAACTCAAAAAAAAAAAAGAATGGGCAGGCCTGGATTTATCCCAGGGGTGGGCCAGAGGGAGGCCTATGAAGTGCCAGGCTCTGACTGCAGTTGTGGGAGAGCTGTTGTTTATTGGCATCATCAGCTTTCCGTTGCAGGTTCATTAGAAGCCAGGCTGCCAAGCAGGTGCCAAAAGTGCCAGAGCCCCTTCCTGAGGAACGTGGGAGCTACATTCTCATCCTTTTTTGGCACTGCTCCTCCAAGGGGGTGTAGACCTTGGAAGACACTCATTCAAGACCAACTGTTTGTGCTGTGATCTTGGGAGACTCGTGCATGCCCAGTCCCTTTTGCCCCCAGCCAAGAGGTTTAGGAGAGAGTTTTTGGGATCACTGTAAAAGTTGGGGCACTTGATATGTGGCATAAACCCCTTCTAGGGAGAAATGGGGAGCTGTATGTTTAAAGTCCTTTCTCTGCATTGCTCCTGGGTGACGAAGTCCCCGAAAGTGCCCACATGCCCATATAAAACTGCCACTTTTGTTTGTGGTTTAGATAGTTTCACGTATACTTTGCCCCCTCTGTTTTCGGAGATAGATTTAGGACACAGCCCCTTGAGTGGAAATTTTAAGAGGTTAGGCACTTGATGTATGTTCACACTTCTTCCACAAGGGATCAATAGACTTGGAGCTATCTCTGGGCAAGCCAGGGAGAAGGCTTGAAACATGCCAGGCTGCCCCTCAGGCTGTCAACCAGGCTAACATTTGTCTGCCTCTTTAACTTCCTGATACAAGTTAGTCAGAAGTCAGGCAGCCAGGTGGTCACCGGAAGAGTGTGTCATAGACTCCTCAGGAGAAACAGGAAGCTGTGCTGCTCTTTGGAGATGAAGACCCTGGACGTGCTTGCGTGCCTAGGAAACTGCCACATTTTCCCCATAGTCTAGAGACTCTCATGGATTTAATTCCCTTTGTTCCCAGAGTTGGTGAATTAAGAGGCCAGCCAAGGAGAACCTCAGAGCTAGAGTGTTACATATGAGTACAAATCCTCATCTTCACAGGAAGAAGCTTTGCCTTGGGAATTCCTTTTGCACATTGAATGATGGACGCAGTGCCCCAGGTGGGGTCGTGCCTGAGCCTGCCTTACCTTTTGCTACTTAGCTGATGCAGATGTTTTCTCAATTTCTCAGTAGAGGTCTCTCAACTGGTCTCAGAGGAAACTGACTCATGAATGGATGTTTATTTTGTGTAGTTGTGAGTAGAAGGAGACTTAGGAGCTTCCTGTTTCATCATGTGGCCGACATCACAGCCTCTTTTATCTCCTGCTTTCCTTTGAATGCTGTTGGCATGATAGATCTTTCTTCACCTCTTTACTGTAAATCCGTGTCTTTATATTTGATGTGGGTTTTGTGTAAACAGCTTGTAGTTTGGTCTTGTTTTTTATCTACTCTGACAATCTCTGTCTTTTATTTGGTATATTTAGAACATTGATGTTTAAGGTGTTTATTGATGTAGTTGGATTAATATCTATTGTCTTAGTTTTCTGTTGCTATAACTGAATACCTAGGACTAGGTAATTTATTTAAAAAAGGAATTTCTTTTTCTTTTTTTGAATTGGAGTCTCACTCCGTCGCCCAGGCTGGAGTGCATTGGCAAGCTCATGGCCACCCTGGTGTCAAGCTGCTGGGCTCCGGCAATCCTTCCGCCTCAGCCTTCCAAGTAGCCGAAACTACAGGCGCATACTACCACACCCGGCTAGTTTTGATTTACTGTTGAGACGAGGCCTCGCCAAGTTGCCCAGGCTGGTCTCAAACCCACGGGCTCAGGCATTCCACTCACCTTGACCTCCTAAAGTGCTGGGATGACAGGCTGAGCCACCGAGCACGGTCTAGGAATTTATTTCTTACAGTTCTGGTGAATGGAAAGTCCGAGACAGAGGGGGCACGTGTGGCGAAGGCCCTCTTACTGGTGAGGACTCTGCAGAGTCATGAGGTGGCACAGGCCATGACATGGTGAAGGGGCTGAGTGTGCTAGCTTGGGAATTTCTCCTCTTGTAGAGCCACTAATGCCCGCTTTCACAATCTGCCCTAATTCTCATTACCTCCCAGAGGTCCCACCTTTCATGTACTATAGTCAGGCTTCCTGCCCTTTTACTACTGTTACTTACGGATTTCTGCTCAGATAAGTTGTGTTTCTCTGTATTTACCTGATGGTCTTTAATTTGGGCGCAGTGATTTGTCCTATGGCCTTACTTCTACATGGGTCTAAGAAGAGTTGTTGATTTTTTTTTCAGTTTGTTTAGCTTTTTACTTGTTGGGATGAAGGAGTGGCTTCTAAACTCCTTACACATTAGACTGGAAACCAGCACTCATAATTGTTTTCTCCCATCTTTAAGCTTTATAGTTAAGCATTTTGTACATGTACATACATGCAATGTAAGGTCAAGATTAATTTTTTTTCTTGTGTAAAGATATTCAGTTACTCCAGCATCATTTGTTGAATAGATTATTTTTTAAATTGAATTTCCTGTGTATTTTTATCAAAAATCACTTGACTTTATATATGTGGGACTACTTTTGGGTTGTGTTCTGTTCCAGTAACATGCTGAATTGATTACTGTAGCTTTGTAACAAATCTGGAAATCACATCATGTGAGACCTCCAAGGGTGTGTTTCGGTTTAGCTCTTTTATTCCCTTTGCTTCTCTGTATAAATTTTGGAATCCCCTTGTTGATTTCTAAAAAAGCAAAGAAAAAAACCACTCTTCTGGGATTCTGTTTGGAATTTGAACTATATAACAGTTTGGGAAGAATTGACATCTTGAAGATACTGAGCTTTTCAGTTAATTCCATGAACATGGGAGATCTCAATTTGACTGTTTTCTTGATTTCTTTTATTGGTATTTTGCAGCTTTTTTGCATATAGATCTTGCATATATTTCAGAGGACTTATAAACAAATATTCTTTATTTGGGGGAGTTACTATAAGTTGTATCATTTTCAATTGTAATTTCTAATTGTTCATTTTTAACGTCGGAATAAGTTTTGTATTGACTAGCATCCTGCAACTTTGCTATACTCATTCATTAGTTCTAGTAGGTTTTTAGATTATTTGGAATTTTCTACATAATCATATTGTCTATAAATTTGAACAGTTTTATTTTTTCCCTAGTCAGTCTTTATGGTGTTTGTTTCTTTTCTTGCCTTATTTCTCTGGCTAGAATCTCTAATGTGATTTTGAATAAGCATGATGAGAGAAGCTGGGCTGGATGGCTCAACCTGTAATCCCAACACTTTGGGAGCCTGAGGCAAGTGGATTGCCTGAGCCTGTGGATTTGAGACCAGCCTGGGCAACTTGGCAAGACCTTGTCTCTACAATAAACCAAAAATTAGCTGGGAGTGGTAGCACATACCTGTAGTTCCAGCTACTTGGACGGTGGAGGCAGAAGGATCGCTGGAGCCCAGCAGGTCAATGCTGGGGTGACCATGAGTGTGCCACTGCACTCTGGTCTGGGCAACAGAGTGAGATTCCAACTCAAAAAAAAAAAAGAGTGATGAGAGAAAATAACTTGCCTTTTTCTGATCTTGGAGGTAGAGAAGAGGGAATCATTCAGTCTTTTATCATTATGTTAGCTGTAGGATTCTCTTTTTTTTGAGAAAACAAGATTTATTGAGAGGACAGAAAAGCTCCCACAGTGGGAGGGGACCCAAAGGGGTTGCCCGAGCTATAGGATTTTCTAAAATGCCCTTTATCAAGTTGAAGAAGTCCCCTTCTCATCGTAGTTTTTTGAGAATTTTCTCAAAAATGGTTATTGAGTTTTGTTTTTTAATGAAAAACTTCAAGGAAGCATATATTTTTGAAAAATTTGTGCTTGCATAATTTTGTCCTGTGTAATCACCAGCAATCTCTTATGTCCCCTGAGGAATCATCTGAGTCGTTGGCTGGTTTATGATGTCCCCTCAGAGGGGACATCTGAGTGCAAAGGGTTAGGAAACTTGCCTATAATCCAGCAGCCAGAATGACAGATCTAGGATTCAGATCAAGTCTTGTTGACTACAGAGCCTTTATTTTGATCACTCTGCTTTATTGACTAGTATGAAGGGCAAGTCAAAATTAGTAAGACACATGAAGATAAGCCCTTTCCACATACCACAGTTGAGAGCAAACACTTCGTTTTCCTCATTGGAGCATAATAACTTCTATTCTCTATCATTGGATCCTTTCCTATAAACAGCATATAGTACAGGACCTCTTGTCATAGGGTCTCTGGAGATCTGTTTACTTATTCCAAATTTAGAGCACTAAGTCAGGGCACCTACAAGGAGAGACAGATAATGTGGTGGCAACTGGTTGCTACAAAATCCTGGGCAGTGCATCATAGATTTTTAGATTTTTAGAACAGAGGAGCTTCTGAGGCCTTCCACTGACTAGATATGTGAAGTCATGATCCTGGTACCATCCATTCTTGGCAGACCCTTCAAATAAAAGCCTTGACTATATGCCTTTCTCTTTAAAATTCTGGCATTTCTTCCTCTTCATAGATTTGAGATATGCTTTTGAAAGTAAAAGCTGATGGGGCTTGCTTGTTTCCTCAGGTCTGACGGTCACTGCTGTGAAAGACTCAGGAGAATGGAATTTGGAGGCTGGGGCCTTAGTACTTGCAGATGCGGGCCTTTGCTGTATTGACGAGTTCAACAGCCTCAAAGAGCATGACAGAACCAGCATCCACGAAGCAATGGAGCAACAGTCCATAAGTGTTGCTAAGGCTGGGTAAGGGTTTCTTTTCTTTGGACTCTCTGGAAAGAGTGACATTGTGGGAAAACATGAACCTTGTTGAACTGCAGGGACTGTTTGATTCTCTCAGGGACTGTCAGTTGTTACTCTTTAAGACACACATTTAAGTGTTTCCTTATTAGACCAAGAGGTAGCTGAGGAAATAAAAATGAGTTATTGGGAAAAAAGAAGGAAAAAAGAAAGGTCCAAATGTAGTTTAGCTTAACTAATGGGGATTTGCGAAGAACTTTCAATGCAGGATTCAACTCATTCTCTCTTTCATTCAATAAATGTTATATTTGTACTCTGGACATATCACTGTGTTAGGAAACTTGAAAAATGTAAAAAGAAGAAAAAAGTCATAGTTTGTGGCATTCTCATTATACATCCTATGGGATCCTGATGACCGCATATGAAAACTAAGTAATAAATGGTAACATCATTGCCTGAGACTGTGGGTTCGAGACCGCCTGGGCAACTTGGCGAGACCTCATCTCTACAATAAATTAAAAAAAATTAGTTGGGCATGGTAACGCGTGCCTGTAGTTCCAGCTACTTGGAAGGCTGAGGCAGAAGGATCGCCGGAGCCCAGCAGGTTGGGAGGTCGAGCCTGGGGCGGCCATGAGCATGCCGATGCACTTCTGCCTGGGCAACAGAGTGAGTCTGACTCAAAACAAAAAGACCTTAAAAATGCATTTCTAGGCCGGGCTTGGTGGCTCAGCCTGTAATCCCACGCTTTGGGAGGCTGACGTGAGTGGATTGCCTGAGCCCGCGGGTTCGAGACCCACCCAGGCAACTTGGCGAGACCTCATCTCTACAATAAATCAAAAAACTAGCCAGGTGTGGTAGCGCGTGCCTGTAGTTCCAGCTACTTGGAAGGCTGAGGCAGAAGGATCGCTGGAGCCCAGCAGGTCGAGGTTGCAGTGACTGGGAGCGGCCACTGTACTCCAGTCTGAGCGACAGAGTGAGACTCCAACTCAAATAAATAAATAAATATAAATAAATGGTAACATCTGTTGGCATGAGACACAGTCCCTGTCATGACTCAAGGAGGCTCAGGATTGAGACATGAGAGTCCTCGACTGCAAACAGCCCATGGGGAGGAAAGTGAAGTCAATTCAGACAGAAATTCATTCAACGGGCTCTGAGGTGGTTATGGGGAACTTACCTAGCTACCAATGCTGGCCACCAAACAGGCTACCAGTCACTCAAGCAACAACAGGGCTGGAACTGTCCCAACCTTATCACTGCTATTAGGTGTGATGCCTACTAGCCAAGCAGATAAGGCTGCCAGCGGTGTCTTCAAGTAGTATCAAGCACTTGGGAGTCAGGACGACACTGATCTACATGCATTCTGTGAGAGCTATTTATACACACTAGCAAAAAAAAAAAGTCAAGGGGAGTGAGGGAGAGCAGGATATAGTCCACAGAAAAAGGGTACAAAAAAGAACTAGGCAGAGTCATTATCAGATCTATTCATTTGTTTGTTCAATATATATATATATTTCTTTTTCTTTTTTTGAGTCGGAGTCGCACTCTGTCGCCCAGGCTGGAGTGCAGTGGCATGCTCCCGGCAAGTGCAGCCTCTACCTACTGGGCACTGGTGATCCTTCCACTTCAGCCTTCCAAGTAACCGGAACTACAGGCACACACTACCATTCCCATCTAATTTTTTGATTTATTGTAGAGATGAAGTCTCACCACGTTGCCCAGGCTGGTCTCGAACTTACGGACTCAGGCAATCCTCTCGCCTCAGCCTCCCAAAGTGGTGGGATTATAGGCTTGAACCACTGCGCCCAGCCTAAATATATATATTTTAAGAACTGCTATATGCCAGGCACTGTACTAGACAACAAGAAGTACAAAAATGAGTTGAATATTGTCATTGAGGTGTTCATTTTTTTATTAGGAAAGATAGACAAAAATGCAGCAAAGTGATAAGTCCATAATAAAAGTATTATGAGAGAACATACTTAGGATAATTATTGCTTCTAAGCTCTTTAGCAGGGGAAACTAGAGATATAGTTTATTAAGTGTCTTCAAAGGCTGCTTTCTCATTATGTCTTCATTTAATGAACTTTTCATACTATCAATGAGTGATAAGGCCAAAGTCAGTGTTCTGTTGCTGGACAGTTTACATATGACATCAAGAGGTTGGGCAGTCTTGTTGGAGCTACAACTGCTTTGTGCCCTGAAGCAGTAGTTTTCACACTTCTGTGGTGAAGGGCTAGTGCTTTTAAGTCCTTCACAAAGCCGTATTTTTATGTAACACAATAAAAATGAGTTACTAAAAAAAAAAAGTGAAATGAAAAAGCAAAGACATACAAAATGCAAACCTAAATTCTTCTTCTAATTAGGATGTAAATAACTATAAGAACATGCTGCTTCCATTCTAACAAGAAAAATTCAGGTTAGCAAAGAAAATTTACAACTTTCCTTGAATTTATTGTAGAGCTGAGGTCACAAGGAAAACAAGGAAACTTAATTCCAAAGTGTGACACAACCCTCCAAGGGGGAGCTAAAGCACACAGACTGGTTCACCTTTGACAGTGTGTGGAGGAAGAGGTGCCTGCCACTGAAGCAAATACAAGGAAACAAATTTGTAGAATTCCCTAAAATCCAGGCATGGGCTAGCATGTCAATTTAGAATAACTGGGAGCTCCAAACACAAGGGGAGTCGTCATTCACTTACAGGCTCTTCTCTGGTCTCCACGAGATGCTCACAAGAAAAACTGGGCAGGGCAGAAGATCCAAGAGACCCTCTCCCCACCCATCTGTCATGTAAGCATAAACAGGTGATGGCTGCTGGGGAGTGGGTATGGAACACTGCCTGCTTCCACAGATAATCTCTTGAATGAAGCCAAAAGTTTACAACATAGGGGCCTAGGGCCTCTGAGGAAAGGTGGAAGCAAAAAACCCTTCTGCTCTGAAAGAGGATAGAATCCTCCTTGCCACTCCTTGGAGCCAGGTGAAAGGGCACTACTTCGAGGAGAATGGTAGAAGCAGAGCTATTTCCCCCGGAGAGAAGGGCTGAAAGCTGCCTTGCGTTGAGGATGCTGAACCAATGCAGAGCAGAGGTCTGCCATCATCGCCTGAGGGGCAGGAAACCCCTTCTTCCCAAGAACCATTGCAAATCCATGGCAGGGGTAAGCTGCCACAGGTGGGAGGAAGGCTCAAAGGGCATACACGTCTGCAGTGGGTCTGCAAGACCAGGCACGCAGACCCTGCCTCAGACCAGGAGACCAAGAACCGTTCTGGCCTCAACATGGGCCTCGCTCTGAGTAACCACCAACAGCAGTCTCCAGCTGGGCAAGGAGCAGGAGTGTGGGGAGAGACCCTTTCTGTGGTGCAAGTGTGCAGTGACTGCTGAAAGCTGAAGGTGGAACAGAAACTCTGAGAATAATCTTGCAGCACTGTGCTACAACCCCTACACTGAGCCCAAGGTGATGCCGGCTCAACACTAAAAGGATCTGAAGTATGTGGCGTGGTAGGGTAAGGACGACAAGAAAAGTACCCGTGTCCAGTTGACTATGATTGCCTTATAGACGCCAGTGCCTTGCTGATGCGCTTTTCTGGGTCTGAACTCCATCACCTCGATCCCTGCTGTTCTTCTTCATACAGTGCCTGTCATCAAATTAGAAATTGCAAGATACACAAAAGCAAAGAAAATGGGGGGAGGAAGGACGGGGAAAAGGAGAAGAAAAGATTTTATTTCCAAAAGAGAAACCATTGACAGAAGGAAACTTAGTGATGACATAGATGTTGCCATTGTAAGACAGGGACTAAAATAACCACAGTTAATATGTTAAAGTGTCTAGTGGAAAAGGTAAACGGCATGAATGAAGAGTTGGTGGGTTTAGGCTGAGATGGAAACTGGTATTTTAAAGTCAAAGACAAATGCCAGAAAATATAAAACAAAACACAGTGTTAGAAGTGAAAAATGCCTTCAACAGGCTTTTAAGCAAACTGGACCTTGCTTGGAAAAGAGTCAGTTAACTTATAGGTCAATGAAAATTACCCCAAATAAAACAGAAAGAGTAAAAAACTAAATGGAAACATTAGCCAAGTGGTATGAGATAATGCCAGATGGTCTAACACATATGTTATTAGAGTCACAGAGGGAGGGAGCGAGAGATAGCAGCAGACAGTGGGGCATGAGGAATATTTAAAGGGGCAGTGGTCAGCCAGGCTCGGTGGCTCAGCCTGTCATCCCTCGCTTGGGGAGGCTGAGTTGAGTGGATGGCCTGAGCCCGCGGGTTTGAGACCCATCTGGGCAACTTGGTGAGACCTCATCTCTACAATAAATCAAAAACTAGCTGGGCGAGGTAGCGCATACCTGCACTTCCAGCTACTTGGAAGGCTGAGGCGGAAGGATCGCCGGAGCCCAGCAGGTCGAGGCTGTGGTGGCCGGGAGCGCCCACTGCACTCCATCTGGGCAAGAGGGAGACTCCAACTCAAAAAAAATAAAGAGGCCATGGTAAAAAAATTTACAAAATTATTGATAGATTTCAAAATACAGATTCAGAGAGCTCAGAAAACTCAAGTCGGATAAATATCACACACACACAGTATCTGGGTACATCATAGTCAAGCTACTAAAATCCAAATATTGAGAAAAGTCTTTAGAAGTCAAAGTAGGGGAAATATTTTATAAAAAGAACAAAGAAGAATTGAAAATAAAAAAGTTGTCAATCTAGGAGATATCCTTCAAAATTGAGGGCAAAATATTTTTTAAACAAGCAACTCTACTGTTCAAAAAATTTTAAAGAAATTTCTTTAGACAGTAATAATATGATTACTAATGAAAATCTGGTTCTACACAAAGAAATGAAGAGCACTGAAAATGGCAGACTATAAGGGTAAGTAGAACTTTTTGAAATCACCTTAAAAAATAATTGACTGGCCAGGCTCGGTGGCTCAACCTGTAATCCCAGCACTTTGGGAGGCCGAGGTGAGTGGATTGCCTGAGCCCCGGGGTTCAAGACCCGCTCAGGCAACTTGGTGAGACCTCATCTCTACAATAAATCAAAAATTAACTGGGCATGGTAGTGCGCGCCTATAGTTCCAGCTACTGGGAAGACTAAGGTAGAAGGATCGCTGGAGCCCAGCAGGGCGGGGCTACAGTGGCCGGGAGAGTGCCACTGCACTGTAGTTGGGGCAACCAAATGAGACTCCAATTCAAAAAAAAAAGTGATTGACTACTCTGGAAATTGATTCTGTTATAAGAAAACTACCAAAAAAAAAAATAAAAAAGCCCTGGACCAGATGGCTTTCCAGTGGAATTCTACAAAATATGCAAGAAGGAGCTGATACCAGTCCTTCTGAACGTATTCCAGGCTTGACCAGGCACGGTGGCTCAAGCCTGTAATCCCAGCACTTTGGGAGGTTGAGGCGAGAGGATGCCTGAGTCCAGGGGTTTGAGACCAGCCTGGGCAACTTGGTGAGACCTCGTCTCTACAACAAATCAAAAAATTAGCCGGGTTTGGTGGTGTGTATCTGTAGTTTCAGATACTTGGAAGGCTGAGGCAGAAGGATTGCCTGAGCCCAGGAGGCTAAGGCTGCGGTGCCATGAGCTTGCCCCTGCACTCCAGCCTGGGCAGCAGAATGAGACTCTCACTCAAAAGAAAAAAAAGAAAGAAAGAAAAGAAAGTATTCCAGGCAATCAAGAAAGATGGAACTCTCCCCAGGTCTTTTTATGAAGCCAACATCAGAGTGATAGCCAAACTGGGTAAAGATCAAACAAAACAAGAGAACTGTAGGCCAATATCCTTGATGAGCATAGATGCTAAAATTCTCAACAAGATTCTAGGGAATCGGATCCAGCAACACATCTCAAAAATCATCCACCATGACCAAGTAGGCTTCATCCCCAGGGTGCAGGGCTGGTTAAAAATCTGCAAGACCATAAATGTAATGAAATACATCAGTGATGCAAAAAACAAGAACCACATGATTATATTATTAAATGCAGAAAAAACTTTTGATAAAATCCAGCATCCCTTCTTGATAAAAACCCTGAACACCCAGGCATAGAGGGAACATACCTCAAAACAATAAGAACCATCTACGATAAACCCATAGCCGAGATATTGCTAAATGAACAGTAATTGGAAGCATTTCCCGTGAAAACGGGAACAAGACAGGGCTGCCCGCTCTCACCCTCCTGTTCAACATAGTGCTGGAAGTCCTAGCTAGAGCAATCAGACAAGAGAAGGAAATCAGGGTATTCAAATAGAAAAAAAGGAAGCTAAGTAATCCTCTTTGCTGATGATACCTTGAAATTCCAAAAGACTCTGTCAAAAACCTCTTTGTACTGATAAAGGACTTTGGCAAAGTCTCAGGGTACAAAATAAACATGCAAAAGACAGTTGCATTCTTATACATCAACAACAAGCCGGCAGAGAACCAAATAAAAAGCACAATCCTTTCACGATAATCACACAAAAAATGAAATCTCCACATCTTCCTAACCAGAAAAGTGAAAGATACTTACAATGAAAACTACAACACACTGCTCAAAGAAATCAAAGAAGACACAAACAAATGGAAAAATATTCCAAGTTCATGGATTGGAAGAGTCAACATGGTTAAGCTGTCCATCCTAACCAAGACAATCTACAGATTCAGCACAATACCCATTAACTTGCCAACATCATTCTTTTCAGACCTGGAAACAATACAGAAATTCATATAGAAAAAAAAATGGTCACAGATAGCCAAAACAATCCTTGGCAAAAAAAACAAAGCAAGAGGTATCACACTTCCAGAATTTAAACTTTACTATAAGGCTACAATAATCAAGAAAGCCTGGTATTGGTACAAGAATAGGCATATAGCCGGGCTTGGTAGCTAGCCTGTAATCCCGCGCCTTTGGGAGGCTGAGGTGAGTGGATTGCCTGAGCCCGCGGGTTCGAGACCCACCTGGGCAGCGAGACC
>NW_007048833.1:38920-57589 GCF_000164805.1 Carlito syrichta
AGAGTGAGACTCCAACTCAAAAAAAAAAAAAAAAGAACAGGCATATAGACCAACGAAACAGGATAGAGATTCTCCAAACAAAACCTCAATTTCTCAACCAATTCATCTTCCACAAAGCCTCCCCCAACAACCACTGGGGAGAGGAGAACCTGCTCAGTAAATGGTGTTGGGAAAGCTGGCTGACCACATGCAGAAGATTGGAACAGGACCCCTACCCCCCACCATACATAAAAATCAACTCTAAGTGGATCAGAGACCTAAACACAAAACCCCAAACTACAAGAATCTTAGAAAACGCAGGAGACACCCTTACAAAAATGAGAGTCAGCAACCAATGCCTGATCAAAACCTCAATGCCTTTGCCATAAGAGACCAGACAGACAAGTGGGACCTCACCAAACTGAAAGGCTTCTGCAAAACCAAAGAAACCATCAAGAGAGAGCAGAGACGGCCCACAGAATGGGAAAAAAATGTTTGTCAACTGTATATTTGACAAAAGCCTAACATCTAGGACCTAAAAGCAACTCAAAGGAAAAGGAAAAAAAACAAACAGCCCTATTAAAAAGTGGGTTAAAGATAGGAATAGCTACTTCTCAAATGAAGATATATGAACAGCCAACAGATGCATGAAAAAATGGTCAGCCTTCTAAATCAAAGAAATGCAGATCAGAACCACACTGTGATACCATCTAACTCTAGTCAGGATGGCCATCATCAATAACAAAAAACAACAGATGCTGGAGAGGATGTGGGAAAAAGGAAATACTTCTACACTGTCGGTGGGAGTGTAAGCAGTACAACCTCTGTGGAAAACACTGAGGCGATTCCTAAAAATTCTAAAAATCGACCTTCCACATGACCCAGCAATCCCCCATGTGGGAATATACCCAGAGGAACTCAAGTCACTATATAAAAAAGATACCTACACGTGTGTGTTTATTGGAGCATTATTCACAATAGCAAAAACACGGAACCAACCATGCTGCCCATCAAAAGTGAACTGGATTTTTAAAATGTACACATACACGGATATTATGCAGTCATAAGAAGGACAAACATATGGACTTTGCAGCAACTTGGATGGATTTAGAGTCTATCATACTCGGTGATCTATCACAGAAATAAAGAACTGAGTACCACATGTTCTCACTCATAAACGAGCCCTGAACCTTTATCATAATACTATAAGGAAGGGATTAGCAGTAGCAAGATGGGGGGGCACATAACACATAACACCAATAAGGATACATGATCTCAAACCAGGGGAAGTGGGGACCAAATAGAGGCCCAAACTTTACCTGTACGATGTCCACTTGTATACCTAATTCTGAATTATACCCCACATCTTTAAAATAAAATTATCAAACAGGTAATTTGCTAGCTAAATAAAAAATAATAATAATGGATTATCATGTTTACAACAGAAATAAAATACATGATAACAATAGCATAAAAACATGGCATGAAAATGGATATTCACCATTAAAAGTTTTTACAGTATACATGAAATGGTATGATATTATTTGAAGGCAGAGAATATAATACATTAAAGATGTAAACTAGAATAACTACTAGAAAATAAGAGAGGCATAACTAATAAGACAATTGTGATGATAAAACGGTATTATTAAAAATAATTCAAAATAAAGCAGGAAGAGAAGAAAAGAGGAACAAACAATAGATGGGACAAATAGAACACGATTAGCCAGATGATAGATTTAAATTCAGGCGTATCAATAACTATATTAATAAGTTGTATAAGCAATTAAAATGCGAAGATTGTTAGATTAGATAAAAAGGCATGACCCAACTATATACTGCTCTTTTTTTTTTTTTTGAGTTGGAGTCTCACTCTATCACCCAGACTAGAGGGTAGTAGCACACTCATGCCACCGCAGCCTCGACCTGCTGGGCTCCGGAGATCCTTCCACCTCAGCCTTCCAAGTAGCTGGAATTACAGGCATGCGCCACCACGCCCGGCTGATTTTTTGATTTATTGTAGAGATGAGGTCTCGCTGCCCAAGCGGGTCTCGAACCCGCGGGCTCAGGCAATTCACTCACCTCAGCCTCCCAAAGGCGCGGGATTACAGGCTGAGCCACCGAGCCCGGCTTATACTGCTCTTAAGAAATTTGCTAGGTGCAGTGGCTCACGCCTGTCATCCCATCACTTTGGAGGCTAACATGAGAGGATTGCTTTAGCCCAGGAGTTTGAGACCAGCTTGGGAAATATAGCCAGACATCATCTCTACAAGAAATAAAAAACTTAACTGGGTGTGGTGGTACGCATCTGTAGTCCCATCTACTCAGGAGGGTGAGGCAGGGGGTTGCCTGAGCCCAAGAGGTCAAGGCTGCACTCCATGCCACTGCACTCCAACCTGGGTGACTGAGTGAGACACTGACTCAAAAAAAAAGAAAAGAAAAGAAACTGATTTTAAATTCAGACACGTAGGTGAGATAAAAGGATATTTATTTATTAGTTTATTTATTTATTTCCACACTATGGAAACACCAAAACCTGACTAAGAAATTACAGAAAAATAAGACTTCAAACCAAAATCCAGACCCAATGGTCCCATGAATGCAGACCCAAAAAAAATCTTACCAATACTTTAGTAAATTAAATCCAACACTAAATAAAAAAGATAAAAAAGATTATACATTATAACCAAGTAGTCCTATCCCAGGAATGCAAGGCTGGTGTAATGTTGTAAAAAATCAATCAATGTAATTAGGGAAATAAAAAATAAAAAACATTTCAATAGATGCAGAAATCTATCTGATGAAATTAAGTACCCATTCATGATAAAAAATTATCAGCAAACTAGAAGAAAAGCTTCTCTGTTAAGTGGTATCTGTGAAAAACCTGTAGAAAACATCTTATATTTAATGGTGAAAAACTGAATGTTTTCTACGTAAGATTAAGAGCAAGTCAAGGATGTCTACTCTTAGTATTTTTGGTCAGTATTTTACTAGCAATCTTAGTTTAGTAAGAAAAAGTAATAAAAGATATCCAAATGAGAAAGGATGAAGTTAAAATTGTCTGTATTTTATATGACATGATTATCTGCATAGAAAATCCCAAAGAATCTATGGAAAAGCAAGTAAAACTGATAAATGAATCTTACAAGGTCAATGTATAAAAATTAATAGTACTTCTGTATGCTAGCAATGAACACTGGAAATTGAAAGAAAATATACATTTACAGTAGCATACCTAAACAGAAAGTGTTTAAGGATATAACTAGCAAAATATATTTTAGAGTTTTACACTAAAAACTTCAAAAGATAAATGACAAAAATAAAAGAGAGGATTTAAATAAATTGAGCTATATACCTAGTTTCATTGATTAGACTTGTCTTTTTTTTAGATTAGAAACTATAGTTTATTTAGAAAGTAAATTAGAAAGAGAGGAGATTCACCTCCCCGAGGTAGGGGAAGAGGCCAAGCCTAGGAAACATGGCGGCCGTAGCTCAAAGAGCCATATGGACACACCAGAGTTTAACAAAGCAATGGCCCAGGCTTGTCTTAACATTGTTAGGATGTAAGTTCTCCCCCAAGCCATCTTATAGAATCAGTGTGATTCCAGTCAAAATCCCAGCAGACTTTTTTGCAGAAATTGACACACTGATTTTAAATCTTATGTGGAAAAATAGCAGGAACTAGAATTGATAAAATGACTTTGAAAAAGAACAAATTTGGAGGACTTACGTTATTTCAAGCTTTACTATAAAGCTTTAATAAACAAGATAGTGTAGCACTGGATAGAACTCATCAATGAAGGAGAGTACGGGTCCAGATATAGAACCACAAATACAAAGTCTTTTTTTTTTTTTTTTTGAGAACATTGCCAAGATAATTCAATAGAGTTAGATAGTTATTTCAGAAAAATAATAATAATGCTAGAACACTTGGTTAGTCATATGCACCCCTCCTACAAAAAGCCCTGTACACAAATGGTTTATGACAGCTTTATTCATAGTCACTCCAAATTGAAAACAACCCAGAAGTCCATCAATACATGGGTAAGTAAATTTTGATACATTCGTACAATGAAGTACTGCTAGCAATATAAAGAAACATATTATTAATACATACAACAAGAAGGATGAATCTTAAAGCATTATGGGGGAAGTAAAAGATGCCAGAAACAAAAGGCCACAGAGTCTATGATTCCATTTATATGAAATTCTAAGGAAAGGCAAAACTATTAGGAGAGAAATCAGATTAGTGGTTGCCAGGGCTTGGGAGTTAGGGAAGGCAGTGAGTACAGATGGACACACTATAAAAGGTGAATTTCGCTGTTTCACTATGTGTCAATTACACTACCATAATCCTCCACTACAAAATATAAAAACCCACATGTTTTATTTTTAGATTCAACAGATGTGAAATTACTCTGTCCAATTGCTATTGAAGTTTCTAAACACCCTTTCTGTGCTCATGTCTTCCCTGATTGGTGACAATATATAGAATGCAGAAGTTCTCAGCTCAAGCTTGGGGCCCAGAGGGCCACAGACCCGCGTTTCCAAGGGGATACAGAGTAGTAACAGTGCTGGGAAGGTGATAACCCTTACCATCAGTAAAACCCTTTCTTAATTAGAGTGACGTACTCCAAAGGAAATGATTTTAAGAATAATTTTGGATGGCACTTATTTTGTCCTTTGAAAAGGAGAGGACTTACAGCCAAGAGGCGGGAGTTGTTTTTTTACTCACGTTGATTCAAATTTTTCATTGTTTCCCTTTAAGCCACCTGTCAAATGTGTACTATATAGTCGTGCATCACATAATGGTGTTTCTAGCAATGATGGTCCACATTATGCATTATAGTATCATATTTTCACATCTTCTGTGTTTAGATATGTTTATTGTGTTTCAGTTGCCAACAGTATTAAGCACAGAAACGTGCTGTCCAGGTTTGTAACCTGGGAGCAACAGGCTATATCATGTAGCCGAGGTGTGTAATGGGCCACACCTCCTCGGTTTTGTGTAATTTTGTGTAAGTATACTCTGTGATTCTTGCACAATGAGATCACCCAACACCACATTTCTCAGCATGTGCCCCCACGCGAAGTGGCCTGTGACCGTATGGTGAAAGGCATTTTGCCTGCGAGGCACTTTGAGTAATTTGGGCTCACGGATTTTTCTCTGAGGCTTCCTTTCTAGACCACTGCACCACGGAAGGCATTGTTGTTATGGTCATTGTTGTGCTAAACATTTGTATTACTATAGTTTCGAGATAAAATTCTTTGAATGTTTCTGTTTTGTCTTGGCTGCTATCCAGAGTTCAGTACTTCCTTGAACCATGAATGAATCACAACCAATATTTTAGCCTTTCAGTTTCTTTACATGTATGTAAGAATTTTTACTTTTCAAAGCATTTTAGCATATATCTTTTATTTAAAGATTACTATAATTTTGAGGAATTATAGGATCTCTTCCCTCCTAGTTATTATGGTTGAACTAGGTCTTATCTTGGCTATTAGGTGTACGTGTTGGTGGCATTCTGTTTTGCTGTTGCTGGATTCATAAAGACATTTAGATTGTTTTATTATTATCACGCGTTTCTAAAGACATTCAGACCCTAAACACTGAATAGCCATACAACTGTAATATATTGATATATATCTGAACTTATTGAACAGTCAGTTTCCAGCATATTTCCTGGGATGACAGGACCTCTGTGTGCTCACTGGCATTTCGTAGTAGCTGCTTTTCGTTCAGGACATGGTAATGTTTCTAACACATGCTGGCCTGACAGTTTCAACCTGACTTAACATTTCTCACATGCTCAAAATTTTAAATTTTATTTAGAGCAGAACAGTCATGTGACCTGGATTCGAATCTCTTCTGCCCTGGGTTATGAGGATCCCAGTTTTCCAGGCAGAGGGTGTGGCCTGAAGCAGGAAGCCTGTGTCAGTCTTTTCCCTGTCGCTGTCAAGGAATTCCTGAAACTGAACGATTTTCAGAGAAAAGGCATCTATTTTGGCTCAGGGTTTTGCATGTTGCCGATGTCTGCTGAGCTTCTGGTGAGACCTGAGGAAGCTTACCATAGTGGTGGAAGGCTGAGGGAACAGGTGTGTCACATGGCGAGCTCAGAAGCAAGAGAGGGCAGGGCAGTGCTGGGCTGTCTTTTAAGCAGCCTGCTCTAAGTTCACTGACAGAGCGAGAACTTGTTACCATGAGAAAGGCACCGAGCGGTCGTTCGGGTTCTTCGGACCTGCCCTCCTGACGCCCCACCTCCAACTCTGGGGATCACATTTCCATGTGAGATTTGGAGGGGGCGGCTCCAAACCATATCAGACACCCAGGAAGAGCAGATGCTTCCAAGAGGTCAAGCGCTTTTCCTCCAGAACTATTTTCTTCTTTGTGAATTTTCAATAAGATTGCTTAAAACTGTCACTGTCACCATTCAGGAACAAGAAATATTCAACAATAACAATAGCAGCGAATATCCCTTCATTTAAAGTAAAGCAGGCCAGGCTCAGTGGCTCAGCCTGTAATCCCAGCACTTTGGGAGGCCAAGGTGAGTGGGTTGCCTGCGCCCACGAGTTCGAGACCAACCTGGGCAACTTAGCGAGACTTCGTCTCTACAGTAAATCCAAAGGTTAGCCAGGTGTGGTAGCATGCGCCTGTGGTTCTGGCTCCTTGGAAGGCTGAGGCAGAAGGATTGCCTGAGCCCAGCAGGTTGACGCTGGGGTGTCCGTGAACGTGCCTAGGCGATGGAGTGAGACTCCAACTCAAAATAAATAAATAAATAAATAAAATAGTAATAAAGTAAAGCAAAACTAAATTGTTAATATTTTTGTTAAAAAAATGCTGTTATGATGGAAAAAACATAAGGTTTGGGGTCGGAGAGACCTAGAGTCAATTTCAGCCTCTGTTACTAGTTTCTAACCTTACAGAAGATAACTATCATCTCTGAGAGTTGTGAAATGAAAATAACAATGCCCCCTTACAGGGATATTCTCAACTTAGAGCGCATGCATGTCAACTTCTAGTTCAATGCCTGCCAGTAGTCAATAGATGGAAGCTATAGCTGCTTAAGTACTCTGTTTTAAACTGTGAGGAAATGCATGTATCATAAAACTTGCCATCTTAGCCATTTTTACATGTACAGCTCAGTAATGTTAAGTACATTCATAATGTTGTCCCACAAATTAGGCACTTTTTTTAAAAGACTGTTTTCTAGCCGATATCTCTTAGGCCTGGGTGAAAAGATACAATTATAAAATTACTTTATTTCTTATATATGTAAGTGTTTATAGGATTCTCTGAATTTCTGAACTCGTTTGAACCTCCACAATAGTTTAAGTATTACACCAATACCATTGCTGATGTCCACAAAAACTAATATTAAAACTTTCTTTGGGCCGGGCTCCGTGGCTCAGCCTGTCATCCCAGCACTTTGGGAGGCTGAGGCAAGTGGATTGCCTGAGCCCACAGGTTCGAGAGCAGCCTGGGCAACTAGGCAAGACCTCATCTCTGCAATAAATCAAAAAATTAGCCAGGAGTGGTAGCACATGCCTGTAGTTCCGGCTACTTGGAAGGATGAGGTGGAAGGATTGCTGGAACCCAGCAGATGGACACTGGGGTGGCCCGTGAGCATGCCACTGCATTCCAGCCTGGGCAACAGAGTGAGACTCCAACTCAAAAAAAAAACACAACCATCTTTGTAGTCTTTTTTGTGCTTAGAATATATTATATGTAGAATATATTATATATCGTCAGGATGCACGTTCAAAAGTAGAGTTCTTTGCTTTGTGTATTTATATTGTTGATTTAATATACAGTTTGAAAATAGGCTTTTCTGTCTGTGTTCACTTTTAGAATTTACTTTTTTCAACCTTTTTTATTTAATTTACTTTCTGTATTTGTCAGGCGTGCTTCAAAACCATATACAGAGATAAACCAAAGAAATCATACTCACATCCCTACCCCTTCCATTTTGTTTTCTTCTATCTTTTACAGATATTCTTTTTTCCCCAAAAAAGTTTTCTAAGTAATTTATGCATCAAAAGACACATCTTTTTTTAAGATATGGGGTGCAATTCAGGGTTAGGTATACAAATGGTCACTGTACAGGTAAAGTTTGGGCCTCCCTTTGGTCCCCACTTTGCCTGGCTTGAGATTAGCTCCCCTTATTGATGCTACTCCGGCAGTATCGTGCCACTGCCAATCCCGTTCTTACAGTATTATGGCAAGTGTTCAGATATTCTTCTTATAGATAGCTCCTGATGTATCATTTCTATGTTTCTTTTTTCAAAAATAAACAAAGCACGGGGAGAAGTAGGTTTGTGCACTTGTTTATGTGTCTTCCCTCTTTCTTACTCAAAAGTTGCTAAAATACATATACTCTTTGATGCTGCCTCCGTGGTATCTATCCTTAGATTATTTTATGTCATATTCTTACTGCGTTTTGAAAATTCTGCTCCTTTGGTTAGTACATCCCCTTTCTCCCAAAAGTTGTCTAAAGAGTTTTTTAATCTGTAGGTAGAAGGACCTCTTTTTGTTTGTCCTTTGAAGTTGTTATTAATTTCCAGTTTTATTGCACTGTGGTCAGAGAATGTTGTTTGTGTTATATCTGCTTTAAGGAACTTCACGAGATTTTTATTTTTGTGGCCTAATATAAGGTTAGTTTCACGGCTGGCATGTGTGAGCATCCGAGTTATATTCTCTATAGACAGAGTAATATGTGTCTACACACACAAACACATACACATCAACTGAACTTTACAGATGATGTTGTTTAGGCCTTCTGTGTCTTCACTTGCTTTTGCTGTTTGATGAGTTTTAGACTGAGAGTGGCATCCTCAAGCCTCACACTATTGTGTTTCTGTCTGTTTCTCTTTGTATCTCTTGTAGTTGCTGCCTTATTGGAGGTAGTGTGACCTGTAGCTTTTGTACTTCATCGTTTTTTGTTTTTGTTTTGTTTTTTGAGTCGGAGTCTCACTCCGTCGCCCAGACTGGAGTGCAGTGGCCGCTCCCGGCCCCCGCAGCCTCGACCCGCCGGGCTCCTGCGATCCTTCCGCCTCAGCCTTCCGAGTAGCCGGAACTACAGGCGCGCGCTACCACGCCCGGCTGATTTTTTTTTAATTTATTGTAGAGATAGGGTCTCGCCTGCCCAGGCGGGTCTCGAACCCGCGGGCTCAGGCCATCCACTCACCTCAGCCTCCCAAAGGCGTGGGATTACAGGCTGAGCCACCGAGCCCGGCTTGTACTTCATCTTAATTAATGTTTTGTGCCTTGAAGTTTTTCTTGCTTATATCAGGATCACGACTCCTGATTTCATATTATTTACGTTTGCCATGTTTGTCTTTGCCGATTTCTTTATGTTTGGCCTTTTGATTTCAGTTTGTTCTTTTGCTTTTTAAAAAAATTATGTATTTATTTAAAATTAAAGACAGGGTCTCACTGTGTTGCCTATTCTGGCCTCGAGCTCCTAGGTTCAAGCAATCCTCCCACCTCAGCCTCCCAAAGGGCTGGGAGGACAAGCGTGAGCCACCGCCCCAGTCTCAGTTTGTTCGTTTGTGTACAACATAGTAGTGTTGGGTTTACCTTTGCGAACAACCTCAAAATCCTTTTTAAATGTGTTAAACACATTTACGTTTGTTGACATAGCCAATATGTTGGGTACCGACTGTTTCTTTTCCTCTTTAAATTTGTTTTTATTTTTCTATGTCTTTTGCATTTAGGAAGGTTTGAATTTTTTTTACAGGTTTGGAGTTGGTAGACTTTTTCTGTCAAGGTCCAGATAGCACACATATTAGGCTTTGTGGGCCATACAGCCTCTGTTGCAACGACTCGCCTCTGCTGGTGTAGATAATGTAACTGCTTCAGTATGTCTACGATGTAGAAGAGAAGCTGCACGTAATATGCAAACAAATAGGCATGGCTGTATTCCAATAAGATGTTGTTTACACTTTTTCACTTGTTTTTCAGTTGTTAAATTATTTATTATTTTTTAAAATTCATTTCAGCAACTTTAGAGGGTACACATGGTTTTTGGTGACATGGATGCATTGAACAGTGGTGAAGAAGTCTGGACTTTAAGTGTACCCCCCGCCCCACTTGTGCACATTGTACCCTACAGGTGACTTTTCATCCCTCTCCCCTTCTCTCGCCCACTTCTGAGTCTTCGGTGTTCATTATATCTAAACTTGTATTCATAAGAACAGGATTCAGCAGGATTTGTCTTGTGGGCTAGAGTCTGACCACCCTGTTCTGGAGCTTCTCTTTTGAAAATACCTTTTAGCATGCTTGCTGCTCTCTTTTTCCTCCCTTGAGAATTTTAAATCATGTCCTGTGATTGCAACCTATGGGCCATGTAGTAATCAATGAGATACTTTCTCTTCCCTTTTCTCTCTTCTTTTCTCGTAAAAAAAAAAAAAAAAAAAAAGTATTATCTACATTTGTCAGAGCAAATAACATTTACATACAGTTTTCCCACTTTCGTCTCTTGTTTTGGCCTTACATCTGAAATCAAATACATTGAGTGCTTCACCATTGATCCTTTTGGGGACCCCAGGGCATCTCCATCATTTCTTGGCTGAAGGAAGCACATCCTCTAACAGAGTTTTTAGGAAAGGCTCCTGAGTATGGCAGTGAGTTTTTGTGTGTTTCAAGCCATTTTCTTGGCATTGACACTTGAAGAATAGATCGGCTGGATATAGAGACCATGGGCTCACACTGTCTTTCCTGAAATCTTGCTTTGTGAGTGGCTATTGACAAACCTGATGCCATTAAATGTCCTTTACTTTGTAGGTGATTTAGTTTTCTTGTCTGAAGTCCCAAAGGGTTGTTTTCCTTCTGTTTAGAGTTAATATTTGTACTAGGTATGTCTCAGTTAATTAAGCCTGGCCAATTTTTCTAGATATGCATGAGCCATTGAAATGTAGTGTGTTCTGTTATTTATGGAATTTATATGTATGTTAGATCTTCTTTTCCTAGATTCTGTAGCAACTATTTTTTTTCTTAGACTTTTCAACTCTTCTGTATTTTGTTTTTATTTATCCTCTTAGCACTCTTTGTTATATTTTCAATGTTCATTTTTTAAATTATCTCATCTTCTCTCCTCACCCAATTTCTTTAATTATCTCTGGATGTACATCTCTTCTTTTTCTTGAATTTTCAAATCTCTGATTTGGGTTTGCTTTTCATATATGCAAATGTTTGTTTAAGGATATTTAATTCAATTCAGGGTATTGTGTTACAGATTGCTCTGTGTAGTTTTTGGAGAGGAGAGGTAGAGTGAGGATTTATCATCTGAAATATTTTAATTCCTGCAGTTTTATATGGAGCTGCATGTTATTTTCACTTATTTCTAAGTGTCTTAGCTTTTCCTGAATTATTCATAAGAGGTATTCTGCTGAGGTGATGGTGAGAGATCTGCATAGCATACAAATGTCTAGTTCAGAGAAGTCCCAGTGAAGTGCATTTTCCTTACTGTTTTTCCTAGGGGGCTGGCTGATGTGTCTTCGGTGTCGTGGCTCTTACTTGCTTCGACGGGCTCTTGACTGGTCACTGCTTGCTCTGTCTTCCCCGATCACCCAAACTCCAAGGGACTGCTGCCCCTTGCAGGCCACCTCCGTCTACTCCAAGACCCTCTCCCTGTCAGCAGCCTCTGGTCCCAGGCCCTTTCACAGGCCTCTTTCTGTTTTCCAGGAGGGCGCTTTCTTAGCCCACGAGGTGGCCAACCTGTTCTCGGTATTTCCCCACATCATGGAGACCCCGTTGCTCTCTCCTCCTTTTGCTTGGTGCTTCTGACCTTTTTACTCTAGTAAGAGCTCCAGAGTTAGCTTTGCTGGTTTCTGTTTCTCTGTTTAAATGTAAACTGAGGTGGTAGGATTTGCCTCCTGAGGGTTTTTTTGTTGAGTCAGAGTCTCACTCTGTGGCCTAGGCGGGAGTGCTGGGGCACACTCACAGCTACTTCAGCCTCGACTTGCTGGGCTCAGGCGCTCCTTCTGCCTCAGCCTTCCAAGCAGTTGGAACTACAGG
This sequence comes from Carlito syrichta, assembly GCF_000164805.1. Classification (NCBI taxonomy): domain Eukaryota; kingdom Metazoa; phylum Chordata; class Mammalia; order Primates; family Tarsiidae; genus Carlito; species Carlito syrichta. The sequence continues at coordinate 50,916 of NW_007048833.1, forward strand.
CGCGTGCCACCACACCTGGCTACTTTTTCTATTTATCGTAGAGATGAGGGCTCGCCAAGTTGCCCAGGCTGGTCTTGAACCCCTAGAACCCCCTCTCACCTCCGCTTCCCAAAGTGCTAGGATTACAGGCGTGAGCCACTGTGCCTGGCTTAGTTTTTGTTTTTTGGGGTTTTTTTGAGTTGGAGTCCCACTCTGTTGCCCAGGCTGGAGTGCAGTGGCATGCTCACGGCCACCCCAGCGTCAGCCTGCTGGGCTCCGGGGATCCTTTCCCCTCAGCCTTCCAAGTAACTGGAGCTGCAGGTGCATGCTACCATGCCCGGCTAATTTTTTTGATTTATTGTAGAGATGAGGTCTCACCATGTTGCCCAGACTGGGCTCGAACCCTTGGACTCAGGCAATCCTTTCACCTCGGCCTCCCAAAGTGCTGGGATTACAGGCTTGAGGCACTGCACGCAGCTGGTTTAGTTATTTTTTAATCTTTTGAGTTTTGTTTTATGGGTTTATTTGCTCTTTTTGTTTATCCATAAGGTCTTTGGAGGATGTGTTGACAGGTTTGGATATAATTAGCTGCTATTATCCTGTAGGAATCTAGAAATCAACATTGCATATGTTATTCTTTCTTGTGTTGTTTAACTCATGACAGTTTATTTTTAATAATTACCCATGTTTTTACTGAACATATCTAGAAAAAGCAACTGGAGAAGTAGTTACCTACAATTATTTTGAAATTGCTCTGTATCCTTGAAAGTCATTGGCTAGAAGGTTCGGGAAAGTGTATTTAAAATTATGGCAAGGAAGACTTTTTAGCGGTTAAAGATGCCTGGCGATCAGGTCGGCTGCCAGTAGGGTTGTAAAGGCCTTCAAGTTCAGACCAGAGAAAATTTATGTAAGAAATTCAAGCATCTGATGAGTAAATGGGTAACCTTTAAGGTGGTACCTGCGAGATGTTACAGAATGGGGGCCGGCCTGCAACTGGCCATGGCTAATTCAGCGGCTGGCTGGTTTATCGCAGGATATGTGCATAAAATAAGGTTTTATGTTATATCACGAAATACTGAGCATAACCTATGCTATGAATTCCGCCAAAATAAAATAAAAATACCCTGCATTTATTCAGAGAAGACTAGCTGCTTCTCTCCCTACGGTAGGACTCCTTCACTGAGCCGTCATCACCTCCATATTCTGGCCTGTCTCTTGAACCACTTCAGTTTTCCTCTGAGACATTTGACACCTTGCAACGTGGCTTTCAGGAACTCTTGAATGTATCTGCTTTTGTCTTCTCTGTTTTTCTCACTTGTGTTTCAAGTAACCAGTCTGGTTGACTCGTGAAGGGGTTTGGTTTGAATGATAATTTCCCTTAATACTAATGCAAACACTGGATCAGGATAGCTGACTGGCCTCCAAGACTGCAGAGACTGTCTCAGAGGGTTTTTAAAAATGTGTTATTTTGCATGCACTGCAGAGAAAGAGTGCTTTTTGAAATGAGAACAGCACACTTAAGCTTTTCATCTGTGTGGTGCAAGCAGCAAAGAGAAAGCAAGCCAGCTTAGTTAAGCTCAAGACAAGCTATTGAGCTTGGAGATTAAACTTTAGACAGTATTTTCCCATGATGGCACATCCCTGTAAGAGCATATCACAAGCTATGTACCCTCTATTCAAAAGCCTATGGGAGCTTATGGGAGACGCTAATGTGATTTCTGCAGTCAGAACAGAAAAAAATGGTAAGACACTTAGGATGCCTAGGATCTACTGAAATGCAGTTCATAGTGTCAGTAACCAAAATGTAGAGCTTACTGAGTGAATATATGTTTGAGAAGATGAATCATTTTGTTATTCTTTGCATATATTACTTAAACCTGGAAATATTTTAAAGTTTGGGCATTTAATTACTTTCATTTTGTCCTGACTGCTTAGTGAAATAGAAGCTAGAGGAAACCAAGAAGGAAATGGTGCACGAGGAGCTTTAAAGAAAAAGGGTGTCAGTGTCAGACTCCACCTGTGTTTTCAGACCGTTCCAATCAGTGCCTGTGTCTGGTGAACAGCAGCGCAGCACCACACGGCGGTGCGAGGTCGCTTGAAGGAACTTGATGTGATGATGATCCTTTCAGGCTGTGGGATGCTAAGTAAATAGCGACTGGGGAAGGCAGTGTTTTGTTATTTCCAAGGTTCTTTTCCAACTTAACTAGGATGGCATCGCATCAAGGGCAGAGTATCACTAGATTTGTAAAATAATCGAGGATATCTTCACTATTTGCTGAGGACACATTTTAGGAGGGAATCTAACATTACAATGGTATATGTGGTGTCTACTAAGTTCTACTCACATACTTGGGTAGGAAGTATAATCTGAAATTTAAAAAAAGCACTGTAGCATTTACTGTTTTGCTCAATAGCTTATCTTGAGCACTAAGCTGGCTTGCTTTCTCTTTGCTGCTTGTGCCACACAGATGAAAAGACAAGGCCTTTGGTCTTAAGGTACAACCTTGCAACAAGACAGACGAGTAAGCATGTGTTGTTCTCTGTGATTCAGCCCGAGAAGAGCCGGGACAAGAATCTCCTCTTGACTAATCATCAGGCCTACTCAGTCGGAATCTCTGAGGTAGAACCTGAGAATCTGTATTTTTGAGGGGGAAGGGGATTGGAGTCTCACTCCATCGCCCAGGTGGAGTGCAGTGGCACACTCACGGCCACCCCAGCGTCGACCTGCTGGGATCCGGGGATCCTTCCACCTCAGCCTTCCAAGTGGCCTGAACTACAGGTGCACGCCACCACGCCCGGCTAAGTTTTGATTTATTGTAGAGATGAGATCTCACCAAGTTGCCCGGGCTGGTCTCGAACCCGCGGGCTCAAGCAAGCCACTCGCCTTGGTCTCCCAAAGTGCTGGAATGACAGGCTGAGCCACCGAGCCCGGCCTCGAATCTGTATTTTTAAAGCTTGCCTTGGCTCTCACTGATCAGCCCGCCACAGGTTGGACTGCTCAGCACCCAGGGACCCTGCTTGCCGCCTCCTCCAGGATCTCAGGATGCGGTGTCTCTGGTGGCAGACTGGCCTCGGGTTAAGGGGGCGCAGAGAGGGGAGGGAGTGAGTCCTGCCCAGGCCCCTGAGCGGGCCCTGACTCCTGGGCTGCAGGGCTGGGGAACAGATTGAGAAGGGCTCTGGAGGCCTTCGGGCATGCCTCCATGACGTGAAGACGCGAGTTCTAATCGTGCACTTGGAGAGTCTCCTCTTTCTGGACGATAGCTATGATCGTACTTTCCCCCCTTTCCCCTCTCCTGTGTCCATTGCTTGTGAATCTTGGTACTACTTGTTGAGTCATTGCAGGCGTGAAAGGTAATATGTCAGCTTTATCAACCTTGTTCAGAGGTGGGGAGGGGAAGAGTCTGTGTGTGTGTGCTTAGCATTTAAGATTACCAAAAGATACACAATGGATTGTGAGAACACCATCTATATGTCTTTATTTTGTAGTTTCACTGAGTTTTGTGTGCGTTGTGTGCGCCTTTTCTCTTGGTGCTAAACAGGTTTTAAAAACGGGGGCCCTGCTCATTTAAAAATGCCAGACGTTCTAGAAACTACCATGTACATGTTGTATCACAGGCTGTTTTCTGGCCCGACTCCTTTGGGTGAGAAAATCACTCCAATGTCGTTTTGGGGTAGGTTTTACATCACCAAAAGATTTGGAGCTTGCTAGAGAGATAGCCCTACAAATTAATCAGGGTAGGCTAACTGCTGTAACAGTGAATGGTTTAACACAATAAAGGTTCTTTCTGGCTCTTGTGCGTGTGGGACACCAAGCGAGCTCCCCAGTCATCCCTCCTCTGAACCTAATTACATCCCCAGGTCCCACCTCCCAATGCCATTGCATATGGATTGGAAGGGGACACAGACGGTCAGCCCATAACAGCCCCTGCCCCCCTGTGTGTGCATGGGGCAAAAAGAAATGCACACCATCTTAATTATTTGGAGGCACGGTTCTGTGGTGTCGAGCGCTGTTGCCCTGTTGTGCAGCCAGCCTCCAGAACTCTCTTCCTCTTGCAGCCCGGAACTCTGCATCCACCAGACGACCCTGCTCCTCCTCCTCCCATCCTGGCAACCACCACTCTGCTTTCTGTTTCTGTGAGCTTGACTACTTTAGATATTTCATAGATGAGTTAAGTCATACAGTCTTTGTCTTTTTGTAACTGGCTCATTTAACTTAGCGTGGTGTCGTCCTCTGGGTTCATCTATGTTGTCACACATATTAGAAGTCTGTTTCTTTCTGAGGCTGAGAAATTGTCCGTGGAATGTACACACACATTTTCTCCATCTGTTCCTTCATCGATGTATCCTGGGGTTGCTTCCGTTTCTTAGCTGTTGTGGACAGTGCTGCTGGGACTTGGATGTGGCCTCAGTTGCCTTACAGCCACCTGAGGCAGAAGACGTCACCCTCGATCTCTGTCGCTTTATGCAACTGAGAAAATGTTCTGGGCCTCTGTTGTTCAAAGCCCTTTTTTAGCTCTGCCTCTTATTATCTGGTGTCTAGAAGCTGTGTTTCCCCTCAGTCCTTCAAAACCTCAAATTTCCACGCTGCCTTTGTTGGCTCTCATTACCCTTGAGCACTGATCAGTTCTTTCCTGTGCTCATCTCTTTCCTGCAAGACTTTGCCCAAGGAGCTTTTTCTTGCTCATGGCACAGCCCCAAGTGGGTTGAAGGTGGGGTGCTCAGCTCCACACAGGCATTCAGGGCCCCAGCTCCTCCCCTCATATAGCTCTCTGACGCCAGGGCCGTGGCCTCTCTGTGCTCCGTTGGTCAACAGAGAAAAGGACTTCACAGGAAGGCTGCGTGGGGCCACGAGGGGCCAGACCTGAAAGTGGAGCGTGTTCCTCCTCCCCCACCCCTGGGCCAGACTTGGAATCACAGCCCTGCTTGGCTGCAAAGGGATGGCAGGTATAATCTTGCTCTGTTGGGGGAGGGGGTGGGCGGAAGTGAACACATGGCAGCCACTGCCATAGAGTGGAGCTGAATTGGGACGTGCTGACATCTCGGTGGTGGTCAAGGCCATGAATGAAGATGAGGATCGCCTAGCAAGGGTGTCATGGGAGTAATGGGAGGCCCTCACGAAAACGAGGGCATGGGCAGCCCCTTCAGGTCCCCTCCCACTGTGGGAACTTTTCTGTCCTCTCAATAAATCCTGCTTTCTCACTTAAAAAAAAAAAAAAAGCAAGGGCACTTTCTGGAGGGTACGTACTGGTAAAAATAATGTGTACGACTCAACTTTACAATGTTTAGAACAATTACTACTATGTTTGTAGGAAGTTTAAACACGTGGAATAATTAAGTAGAAAAGCTGCTTTTTCAGGAATTAGACTGCTTTTATTCCTTGAACTTAATGCGGAAATATATATATATACATATATATATATGTATATATATATACTCATCATTTTATGACTGTTGAAACCTGTGAGTGTAAAATTACTGAATTCTAGAAATATTGAACTAAGTAAAGATTTTTTATTTATCATTTAATGCACATTTATTGAACATTTAGTATGTGTCATGCAGTATGAGAATTATAACAATATGTCATAGTACCTCGAGGAAGATCAAATTTAGTGGGAAAAAAAGATAGGCTGGGCATGGTAGCTTATGCTGTAATCCCAGCACTTTGGGAGGCCGAGGTGGGAGGGTTGCTTGAGGGCAGAAGTTTGAGACCAACCTAGGCAACATAGCAAGAACCTTTCTCTACCAAAAAAACCTTTAGCTGGGGCTCAGTGGTTCAGCCTGTAATCCTTTGCCTTTGGGAGGCTGAGGTGAGTGGAATGCCTGAGCCCGCGGGTTCAAGAACCCCCTGGGAAACTTGGCGAGACCTCATCTCTACAATAAATCAAAAATGAGCCGGGCGTGGTAGCGCAGGCCTGTAGTTCTAGCTACTTGGAAGGCTGAGGCGGAAGGATGGCCGGAGCCCAGCAGGTCGAGGCTGCGGTGGCCGGGCGCGGCCACTGCACTCCAGTCTGGGTGACAGAGTGAGACTCCGACTCAAAAAAAAAAAAAAAAAGTTAGCTGGGCATGGTGCCACACACCTGTAGTCCCACGTACTTGGTAGGCTGAGACAAGAGGATGGCTTGAGCCCAGGCGTCCAAGGCTACCGTGAGCTGTGGGCTGTGCCACTGCGCTCCAATCTGAGCAACAAAGCTAGACACTGTCTCTAAAATAAACCTTTTTTTAAAAAGTAAGGCAAGTGTGATACCTAAAGTAAGCAGCGCCTTAAGATCCCAGGAGTCGTACGTCTAAGACATTGCGACGCTCTGGGGAGGCAGTCTGGAAGGAAGCCTGTGGGTCTGGGAACCCAGCAGACCCAGGCTTGCATCTCAGCTCTGCTGCTGCTGTCAGGTTGAGGGCGCGACTATTTCCGACCGTCTGGTTTCCTTTTTCCAGTGTGCGATGATAGCCCCTCGCAGGCCACGGCGACTCAGGTGATCTGTGTCAGCCTCACCGTGCTTGGTGGTGCATCTGTGGGAGCTCTGCGTACCCAGATGGCTGGAGCAGTCGGAGTTGCAGGGGGGAAACAAGCGAGGCGCCCTCCACTGACGGATGCCTCCCGTGCTGCAGAAGGGTCTGGCGAGCCGGCTCCGCACAGGGTCCCCGGGATTCGACGGGGCGGGCGCCCGTGTCTGCCCAGCGGGAACGTGCGCGTC
>NW_007048833.1:58020-65902 GCF_000164805.1 Carlito syrichta
GCCGAAACGCGCGGTCGCCGCCCGGCTGGCGTGTTTGGCGTGCCGGGGGGACGCGGTCTTGCCGCGTTGCCCGGGCCGGTCTCGAAGCCAGCGTCATGCTTGAAGACTCTTCGCGTGCGGTTGGGTCTTGTCTCACTGCCGCTGCTGCAGGGCTCTTTAAAAGATGAGCGTGGACAGCCTGACTTGCTTCCGTGGGGTGAGCTAGGAGCCGCCTACGCTGTTTTTGCGGCGAGCTGGAGTCCGCTTCTCAAGAACTGCGTTCACAGAAGCCGTCGGCCGCACACGTTGGGAGACGCGGCGCGTCCAGGGTTTTTCCCTGTCGCTGATTCTTCGAGGAGGACTTCGTTGCTGGTGGTTTGCTTGTCCTGCTCTCGTTCGGCGTGCCTTCGTGGGCCAGCCCCACAAATAGAGCTCCCGCGTTGCTCCCAGCCCAGGGACTCAAGCGCCGGCAAGAGCCCCGGAAGCGGCTCGCGGCCTAAGAGCGGTGGCGCGTGTGTGCTCGCGTCCGAGGGCGGCGGCCTCGGGGAGCAGAACAGCTGCAAACGGGCGCGGGGCGCGGGGCGCAGCGCGCACACCTTCGGGCCGCGTTGCTGCCCGCGCGGCTCGGCGAGCCCGCCGTGTTGCCTCAGGCCTTGCCTGCCCGCGTCTGACGTCACTTCCACCCGTTCTCCGCGCTCCATCAGACGGCGCGCCCCTCTCCGGACCGGCGGCCGCGCGTCTCCCCGACCTCCAGCCGGCCTCCCTCCCGCCTGCCTTCACAGGTCCTCAGAAACTCCGTGCCAAGCCCGCCCCTGGGTTTCCCACTTGCGCTTCCTCCCTCCCTCTCTCATTGTTTCTTGCTTTCATGCCTAGAGAAGTCGAAACAAAATGAGTGAATGCACAGCAAGTCTCTCCCTCAGCCGCTCCCTGTTCTCAAAGTCGCCCTCACCCCTGCCCGCGCGCCCGCCACAAATAGCCTCTCCGCTCCACGTGTCCAGACTTCCTGAAGCGGCATCCTGTGATTCTCCGGTCCACATAGGTGAAAACGCATTATGTTCGCTTCCGGCAGGAGTCCTGTCAGAATTTATCACACGGGCCTAGAGGTCTGGGGTCACCGGTGGACTGCCGCTGCTCGAGAACCGTGTTCGTGTTGGGTTCAGTTTGGCGTGCCTCCTAGCAGGGGCGCAGAAAGCGTTTTTGAGCTGTCGCCCACTTCTCTCCAAGACAGGCCGGCATCCGCGTCCTTTGCCTGACGTGGGCGTTTGTGCCGTCTCCACGTGTCATTCCACATTTGCTTTCTCAGCCCTGTTTTCCCGACAAGTTTATCTTGCCTTTTATTTTAGCCTTGCCGTCAGTGAATTGTTCCCGCTCTCTCGGCAGCCTCGTGTGCAAGCTGAACACCAGGACCACCATCCTGGCAGCGACTAACCCCAAGGGCCAGTACGACCCCCACGAGTCCGTGTCTGTGAACATTGCCCTCGGCAGCCCGCTCCTGAGTCGGTTTGACCTGGTCCTGGTTTTGCTTGATACCAAGAATGCAGACTGGGACCGTGTCATTTCCTCCTTCATCCTAGAAAACAAAGGTATGTGGAGACAAATAGACCGTTCAAAATGACAGAGACATCAGACGTAGCGAAAGGAAGTTCCCTTTGGAGAAAACACCCGAGGATGCCGTGCAACCGGCAATGGAGAGATGCTTCGAAAGAAAGCAGGAAATGAGAGGAGCCCGTTAGTGGCCGCAGAATGCCGAATCAAAGGAAGAAGGTCTTCCTCTCCCCCTGTGTCAATGAGGTTACAGTGGTTAAGTAAGTCCCTTATGATGAATGGGGCAGCCTTATTCTACAGAATCGCACTCACCTCTTACACACGAAGAAAACAGAACCAAATACAAAACTAATGTCTAAATGTGGGCTTCTCTTTAAGCTAGATTTACTCAAGTACTATGGATTACCATATGGCCAACCAGAATTATCCTCAACAATAATAATCCCTCCTTCCCTGTAGGACACTTACCTTTGTTAAGCTTAGCTCATAAGACTGCTTTTTCTAGAAAGAGCTGTATGCTGCATAGATAACAAGTCCTGATTTTTATAGCCACGAAACCTGAAGACTATCTTTTTAAAAAATGAGTACAAAAACTTTGTAGCAATCCCTTAAAATGAGATGCTTGCTTGTTCTTAGAAGTGACTGGCCTGATTCCTGATACAGGGTACCCAAGCAAGTCAGAGAAGCTCTGGAGCTTGGAGAAGATGAAGACCTATTTCTGCCTCATCAGGAACCTGCAGCCCACACTGTCTGACGAGGGGAACCAGGTTCTTCTCCGGTACTACCAGATGCAGCGTCAGAGCGACTCCCGGAACGCGGCCCGGACGACCATCCGCCTGCTGGAAAGTCTGATACGACTCGCGGAAGGTCTGTATCATCCACAAACGATGCTTTTATTGAATACCTGCTGTGAACGAGGTGTGGGCTTGGCACTGTGGGCTGCAAGATGGATGAGAGGGGCTCCCCATCACTTAAGAAGTAAAGGTTCTAAATACTTACCTGACAGGAGGAGACCATAATCACAAAGGTGGTTTTCCCAGGACGAGGCTTGTCCATTGCACTATGGATGTCCTGACCCCTGCAATTTTCCCAAATGTGGGAAACTCGACTGCATAGTTTGTGGTCGCGCGGGACTGTGTGCGTGTTCTCCCATGAAAAAAAAAAGAGAAGTAAAGGCTCTGTCTGTGCCAGGAGCCCCCCTGCCCCCCCTTCTGAGCACAGATTGTGGGTGTTAAGTGCGTCACCACGTTCCTATGGATGAGAAGTCTTGGTGGCATCTCAAACATCTCCGGACACCATGCACTTGGAAAGCCTTGCTTCTGCTGTTTGATTTCTTGGTGGCAGCGCTGCCAGCGTCTTGAGACGGAGAGTTTCTGTTTGGAATGGATTTCCATCTAGCATCTCTGGTTCTTGCTCAGGAATTGCCAGCTGCAGCCTGCCACCATCACTATGACAACCAGCTTCACAATGCCATGGCCTGTCCCATTCTTCAGGCTCAGGCTTACGTGTACACGTATTGGACGTGCCACTCAGACTTTTCTCTACATTGGCTTTTACATTTTAGCCCTTGTTTAAATAATTTTTAAAAATTCACCTGAACTAATTGTATCCTACGATAAAATAACATAAGTTTAATAAAAAATACTCTAAGACAAATGGACTTCATCTTCTCGAGGATTGATAGCTAATATTTGGGCAATAAATACCCAAAATCCAGGCTTGCTAGTTTAGTAGCTTTGAAAAACTTATCGATCATAGAAATTCCAGAGAAGAAAAATTAGTTTTCACTTTGTATATTTTTATAAGATATTAAAGTGAAGATTAAAAGTTGCTGCACAATAAATGTATGTTTACATAACCCTCTTCTTTGCTGGAGCCCAGAGTACTAGACAAAAGGGCATGAGCAATGCCGAAGGATTAGGTCTACTCTAGAAACAGCCTTGAAGCTAGTTGAACGTCAGCGTTTGTGAGCGCTCCAGTAGAATGAGTTTGTTGTTAGTAGAATAAGTACAGTGGGGGCGGGACAGGCAGAGAATTGCAGTTGTCACCTCAAATATTCCTAAAAACCAAATGTGTTTTCCCTTTTCAGCTCACGCTCGCCTGATGTTTCGTGAAACCGTGACTCTGGAAGATGCGATCACAGTAGTGTCCATCATGGAATCCTCAATGCAAGTGAGGAGGTTTTCTGCACCCAAGATCTAACCCAATTACAAACTTCCTTTTAAAAAAGACACTTTGTTAACATATCAAAAGATAAGAGTGACCAGTGTATAAGCCTAATAATTTCTGCAGCTATATCCAAAGGTAGCTGTTTAAAAGAAGAGGAGAATATCATGGAGACACTTGATGCCTCCACACACTTCTTTTGCACGCTGGTGTCAAGCTGTGGGTCTCTGTCTCTGTCCCTTTTCTCCTCAGCACCCCTGAGGGATATTCGTAGCCCCACCAATGTCAGTGTTGCTTTCTAGTGCAATGATTGCTACCAAGAACTGGGGAGAGAACTGTTGTCAGAGTCTGAAAAAGGCTCCCAGGTGGTTCTGATCTCCAGGAAGGCTTTGGAGGGCTGGCTGTGGCCACCAGGCGTGGTGGTCCCGGTGTACTGGCTGTGTGCGGGCTGGCTGGCTGGTGACTCTCCCTGGTGTTCCCCCCACCCCCAGGGAGGTGCGCTGCTAGGAGGTGTGAATGCGCTTCACACAGCCTTTCCGGAAAACCCTCGGGAGCAGTACCAGAGGCAGTGTGAGCTTATTCTGGAGAAGCTGGAGCTGCAGAGCCTCCTGAGTGAGGAGCTTCAAAGACTTGAAAGGTAAGGAAGGAGAACCAAGGGAAGGTCTGTGTCTGGCCTTCAGCGAGACAGAAGCTGTGTGCCGCCAGTGGGAGTCTGTCTGTACTCACTGTAGGGAATTGTTTCTGTTCTCGTTTGCTGCATCATCAGCCACTCGAAAACTCCGCGGCTTAAAAAAACACATCGTTTTACTGCTCACTTTTCTGGCAGGCTGAGTGGGGTGGCTCGTCTAAGCTCCACACTGTGTTGTCTGAGGGAACAACTCGGAGTGGCTGGGCAACATTTGAAAACGTGCCGTTCTGACTTGTGAAAATGTGGATCATGGGCCGGGCGAGGTGGTTCAAGCCTGTCATCCCAGCACTTTGGAAGGCCGAGTGAGGCGGGAGGATTGCCTGAGCCCACGGGTTCGAGACCAGCCTGGGCAACTTGGTGAGACCTCGTTTCTACAAGAAACCAAAAACTAGCCGTGTGCGGTAGCACGCACCTGTAGTTCCAGCTCCTTGGAAGGCTGCGGCGGAAGGATCGCTAGAGCCCAGCAATTTGATGCTGGGGTGGCTGTGAGTGTGTCACTGCCCTCCAGCCTGGGAAACGCAGTGAGACTCCAACTCGGAAAAAAGTGGGTAACGGACACAGAGACACACAGGGGAAAGTGTGTCACAATGTGAGTCAGAGCGTGAACTCTGTCTAAAGAATTTTTTGCCTGAACTGCATTTGCATATTCCTGAAACACACGGGCTTCCAAAAGCTGGCCTTCCAGTCTGCTCCCGAAAAGCGGGAGTGGGGAATGGCAAGCCCGTCTGTTCGTTGCCTTGCGGACCAGCGCGAGTGGCATCACAGCTGCCGGCGCCTGTCTTGGCGTGAGTGGGGGCCCGGATGTAGGGCCACCGCCGCGAGAGGTGGGCCGCGCGGGTTTGTGACTGCATGAAGCACAACCTCAAGCAGTCTCCTTTCTCCAGGGACCCTTTCTGACTTATGAAGCCTCGGCGCAGCCTTCTTGGGGTCGTGTGGGCGCTAGCTTTAACACGAACGCCCAGGAGCCGGGCTGCAGTCAGCCTGCAGCTAGTGCAAAGTCAGGCCTCTGCCTTTTGGCCTCCTGGCCCTTTTGGTGAGGAGAGCGTGGTGCTGAGATCCCAGTCGCTCCTTCGGGCCATTGATGGTTTGATGTGGCTGGCCCTTTTCAGGACGTTCCTTTGGAGAGCTGCTCACTTTGACCAGCCCAGGCTACCCCAACGTGGCATGCGCTGGATTCAGGAAAGGAGGGAGGGTGAGGCTCAGAATCATTGTTGCATGTTGGAAAAATGGCAGCCAAACCTCGCAAACTCACAGTAACCCTCCTGGAGGGAAAGGAGGAAGAAGGAAAAAAAGAGTATGTGACAATATAAAAGATAGGGTTCTGCCTGGAAGCATTCTTTTCTAGTGGTCTTTATTTTTTTCTTTTTTTTGAGTCGGAGTCTCACTCGGTCGCCCAGGCTGGAGTGCAGCCACCGCAGCCTCGACCCGCTGGCCTCCGGCGATCCTTCCGCCTCCGCCTTCTGAGTAGCCGGAATTACAGGCGTGCGCTACCACGCCCGGCTGATTTTTTTTTTTTTTAATTTATTGTAGAGAGGAGGTCTCGCTGCCCAGGCGGGTCGCGAACCCGCGGGCTTAGGCAATCCACTCGCCTCAGCCTCCCAAAGGCGCAGGATGACAAGCTGAGCCACCGAGCCCGGCTGGTATTTCTTTAGAATATGGAGGCCTGTTCCAGTGTTGATCCTCGAGGCAGCAAAACCAGGTGGTGTGCACATGAAAGTGAGTCACCACCCAAACGCAGTCTGAAGCTGTTCTTACCAACTGAGGAAAACCCACTAGCACATGGCTTCCTACCATTTAGCAAAGAGTTCTGTTTCTTAGGAAATCCCATAACTATAATGAAACCACTTATGTTTTTATCGTACTTGACTTCCAAAAAATACTTTCCACTGGTGCCAGTCTGCCTGCCGTGGTGGCCATTCTGTCCTCACCTCAAAGCGCGGTGAGGCATACTAGTTTTGGGAAGGTGTAGACAAATGGCAGAGAGTCTATGTAGGGGAACATTTTTTAATTTTTTCGAGTTGGAGTCTCAATCTGTCACCCAGGCTGGAGTGCAGTGGCCACTCTCAGCCACCGCAGCCTTGACGTGCTGGGCTCCGGCTATCCTTCCGCCTCAGCCTTACAAGTAGCAGGAACTATAGGCACACGCCACTACGCCCGGCTAATTTTTTGATTTTATTGTAGAGAAGAGGTCTCGCCAAGTTGCCCGGGCAGGTCTCGAACCCACGGGCTCAGGCAATTCACTCACCTCAGCCTCCCAAAGCGCGGGATTACAGGCTGAGCCACCGAGCCTGGCTGTAGGGGAACATTTAATTCCTGAAGCAAGAATTAGACTACAATAATAGAGCTAACCTATTCTACCCTCACCTATGTCTTATCTTTTAGGACACTATTATGGAACTTGAGCAATGATGAGTATCCCTGTCTTCAGTTTGATGCTGAAAAGTATGCAAGATAGTAGTAGTTTTAAAAACTGTTTGCTTTTTTTGTTTGGTTGTAACTCAAATGAGTAACAATGAACATGGGTTTGAGGTATTGATATTTCCAAATCTACTGTCAATATAATCCAAAATTTTTACAATTTGGGGTTTTTTTCCTGATTATAAAGGTAATACATGTTCTTTATTGAGTATCTTGAGAAATAGCAATAATGAATTAATAAGAAAACAAAAATCAGACCAGGTATGGTGGCTCACACGCTTGAGAGGCTGAGACAGGTTGATTGCTTGAGCCCAGGAATTCAAGACCAGCCTGAGCAACATGGCAAGACTTCATCTCTACAACAACAGCAAAATATAAATTAGCTGGGCATGGTGTTGCACACCTGTGGTCCCAGACACTTTGGAGACTAAAGTGAGATGATTGCTTGGGTCCAGAAGCTCGAGAACAGCCTGGGCAACATAGCAAGACCTCTTATCTACAAAAAAAAAAAAAAGTCAGCCAGGCGAACTGGTGCATGCCTTTAGTCCCAGCTATTTGGGAGGCTGAGCTATTGGGAGGCTTGAGGTGAGGGGATTGCTTGGGCCCAGGAGTTTAAGGCTGCAGTGAGCTGTGATCATGCCACTGCACCCCCGCTTGGGTGACAGAGTGAGACACCGACTCAAAAAACCCCATGTAATTTCATCTCCCAGAGAGGTATTCCATTAACACTTGAATACATTTAAATATATTCAAATCGAGTGTATTTCCTTATGTTTTCTAAAATTACACATGAAACTGAGATGAACTTGCTCATCTGCTTTTCGGTGTCGGTCCCTCTCAGCGAAAGTACCTGGAAGGGGGTCGCACTGCACTTTATGCCCAAAGGCATTTCCAGGCTGTCAGGAAGGGCTTTCTAAAGGACCCGCTTCTGGGGAGCTGCAGCCAGGAGGCCGTCCTCCTGGCATTCTTCCCATCCCTGAGATGGCCAGGGTTGAAAATGACTGTCACCGCGCAGACAGCACGCCGGCTCTCGCCGGGTCTGGAGCTGAAGCGCGGAGCTGCCCGGGACACGCTGCCGCGCGGCGG
>NW_007048833.1:65937-72215 GCF_000164805.1 Carlito syrichta
CTCCCGAACAGCTGGAGGGCAGCTCACTTGGTCTCTGGTCAGCTGCCGAGCAGGTGTTGACAGGTCTGCCAAACGTCCGTACTCTTAACGTGACAGGCGTTTTACTGGCCTCCACACAGTATTCAACGAATTAATTGGACTTTCAGATCTAAAATACGGACAACTTTCTTTTCTTTCTTTTCCACTTCATTTTCTTTACTAGTTTCAGGTTAAATGAATGCTGATCAGAGCACTTCGATTCCATGTTGCTAAAAAAGGTAATTTCCTTCGGCTGCTCTAGGAGACTATATTTGATGTTAACTTGGAATCACACTGGACTTAGACCTTTAACGTGGCATCTCAGACGCTGCAGAAATGGGAAGATTAGAGCAAACTATCTCCCCTTTGTGCGTGTTGTTCTTCTTTATTTCTGCTACAGGCTACAGGATCCGAGTGTGCACCGGTCCCAGCCGCGGGCAGTGGAGGCAGAGACCACCCCAGGACCTTCGAGACGTGATCCGGGGGACACGGACTGTGGCACACATGCCTCCTCTCCTGCAGGCAGTCCCTGGGTCAGCCCATGTCCAGGTCCCCCACCCCATCCGCGACCTCGCAAGTTAACAAGTAGAGCCAATTCAGCCGAGCACAGAAGTGGCAGAGATGACAGTTTGGACTGGTTTGACTTCATGGCTGCTCATCCGATTGACCCTCAAAACACTGCTCTTGTGTCACCTGGTCCCAGAACATCCGAGGAAAATAAGGCTTTGAAGATCTCCAACAGCAAATCCCAGGGTAAGGAAAAGCGTGAGCCAGGCCGAAGGAGCACAGGGGACACCGGGCAGTCCCCATCACCCGGAGAGACAGGTGCTCTCCAGGGGCCAGACACTGCAGAGCGTCAAGCAGCAGAAGGGGCAGCCCCAGCTCCTGACGCTGAGGACCCGGGCTCGGTCCTGACCTTCCACTTCCCTAGGGGACTGCACAAGCTTTGCAAGGCGAGGGCCCAGAAGCTGTTTGGCAGTGCCACCGGGGCACCTTGTCATCCTCCGTCCACTGCTGTGCGTAGTCCAGAAAGAGCGCTGGAAACCCCCGGGAGGAGGAGGCTGGCGTCACTTGCTCAGGCAGAAGAGCCTGCAAGTGAAAACATTGAGACTCCAGGTCCCCCAGTGGCTAAACTGGCAAGATTTACCTTCAGGCAGACGTCAAAGCTGACCCACTCCCCTGAAGGCCGCAGCCGTGTATCTCCTGGCACAAGGACAAGAGCGGTTGCTAGCCCTGAAGTTTCCCAGCACAGAACAAGCGAAGCAGCCCTGCCTGTGAAGGGTCCGGAAAAGTTGACATCTCTCTCAGGACACAAGCACTCAGCTCAGCCGCAGGCCGAGACGGAGACGGAGGAGGTGTCGTGGCAGCCGCCCGAGGGAGGCGGGTCCAGAGAGAAGAGGTGCGCCCCTGGGAAGAGAGGGGTGCAGCCTGAGCTTGGGAACGAGGCTGGGCGTGCTCGTCTCACTGGCGAGGGAGACACCAAGGAGGAGGTTTCGCGCAGGCATAAAAGCAGCACGGTCCACGCTCGCACATTAGCCAGGCTGGCAGACTTCTCCTTTACTCCGCCATCGGAACCCAAGTCAGAGTCCGCTCCTCTTGAGAGGAAGGCCCGGGCTGAGAGAGGCCCAGTCCTTCCACCCACAGCTCCAGTGCTCGGCAGTAAAAGGAGGTCTTTTCAGCTCCAGGCGTCCACGGAGAAACTGAGTCTTCCCCAAAACTCTCTCTTCACTCTGTTAGAGCTAGATGATGAAGCGTTGGATTTTGACTGGGATGAAGAGATGAAGAAAAAGCCATAATTCTGGAAAGCTTTTTGGTGAGCTTCCGTCTTCCCCAGCTCCACCCAGCCCCGTCAGGGCCTCGGCGTGGTGTTTATAGGTGTAAGAACAGTGGGCCACTCCGAGGGCCATTCTGAACCCCCACCCCACCCCAGGCGTGACCCTTTCGAGTTTGTCTTCATGACTTCATAGTTGTCGCGTCAGCTCGGGTCAGCACTTGGGTTGAGTTAGTTGATGCTCTGCTGAACTTTGTCAATGGAGTGCTTGTATTCCTAAAGATGTTTCTGGCTTTTTACTTATTTTTTTAAGGGGGAAAGGGCCTTCCCAAGTCTCTCCTTTCATTCACTCAGAAGCCTAACAGCCAGATGAACACTTTGTCTGTCTGTCTCCTGTGCTTTCACCTGGAATGTGCCAAGTACATTGCATATTTATCATCGTTTGGGATGATCTGCCAAAATCATGTGCTTTTTCTCATATTATGTTTGTGTTTGCTTGTGTGCATCCAATCAAATGTGACCAAGCTTTTCTCTTTGAAAGGCATCCTACAATTCCACAGTATTCCCAAAGAGCTGGCAAGTCATCAAGCCGGGCCTTTCTGAAGCCCTGACCTTCCAGGTTTCCTTCCTTTCTTGAGCCAACATTTTGTGCTTCAGATTATTTTTCCTCTCGTTGGCCCACTTTCAACACAGCTTAAGTCCTGTGGTTGGAAGAAGCAGGCGTTGCGGTACTTTCTTTTCTTTTTTTGGGGGGGGGTTGGAGTCTCACTCCGTCACCCAGGTTGGAGCACAATGGCACGCTCATAGCGGGCTGTTAGAATCCCATAATTGTAGCCTTTCTCTTCCAAAGTATGGATTTGTACCATGAACGTTAGATTTTTCAATTGTCTGAGGAACTTTTGGACATGAAAAAGACTCAGAACTGTGTGTACTCTGTTTAATGTTCACTTCATTAAAGTCATGTAGAGAAAACACATTTAGGAAATCCAATTTTTCTTAAGCATTGAAACATTAAAAAATTCTAAAATTGACTAATTAAATTTTCTGAAGTTTTAAACTGTGAATACAAATTTAGTATGGATGAGTCTTTTGAAGTCTTGAAACACCTTAAAGAGCTGATAAAAAGAGATGTATGAGGAATGATTATAAAAAGTATTATTGCATGTCCATAAATGTACTCTAAAATCTCAAGACTGTGGTTTAAGAAATGTATTATTTCTGTACTTGTTTAATACTTGTTCCCCATGTAGTATGATTCTTAATTTGCTATATTCCTAATCTTTCATTATTATTACTTTCCTGGGTTTCAGAGTTCTTACTAGAACTAAAGGAAAAAGAAAGGATTCGATTTTTTCACCAGTTGAATCCTGGTCTGGACAAACCTGAGCCACAGTGAGGAGCTGCCTATTTTTGTAATGGTAAATGTTTAAGTCCCTTGAGTAGCAACTTCTGTCTTTGAAACTCTGTATCTTTCGCTCTGTAGCAGTGATGTTTGTAGCAGTGATGTTTTAGGTTTTGCACGGCTGGCAGCTATCCTATCGGGTAGTTTGATCCGTGATGCTCTCATCACTCAGAATGTTTGCATTTATTGAGACTTCAGACTCTGGAGGTTTCATGTCTTAGTAAGAGAGATTTAATTTTTCTAGTTAACTTGTCCCTTGAAGACACTGGGCAATTCACATTTTAAAATGCAGCATTGAGTTGACTGTCTTCCTTGGTGACTGCGTGTGACCGCCTGTGCCACCTTCTGCTTGGTTATTACTTGTGCCCACCACATCCTGTTATCTGTGAATCAGCCCATCCTATTCTCAGTTATACTACCTTCTGCCAAGATATCTGGCCAAATTACAGGTCCCATATGTTTGTTCTTTGGTGCTTACAGATAGAAATAACCACATACCTAATTATTATTAGCAGGCATAATTACTCAAAGAAATAAAATACTCAAAACAGGTTGAGTATCCCTTATTTGGAATACTTGGGACCAGATTTTGAGTCTTTTCAGATTTTGCAGTATTTATACTATGCTTATACTCACTGGTCGATCCTCCCAAACCTGAAAATCTGAAGCCTAAGATGCTCGTACGAGTATTTCCTTTGAAAAAGCGTTATGTCAGCAATCAAAAAGCTTCAGATTTTGGATTAGAGACACTCAGCCTGGATAAACACCGTACTTATTAAAAAGATAAACTTCTAGCGCTGCCTGTTATAGCTACCTCATTGTACTTACATTTAAGCTTGAAGTCACACAGCTGAGTCAAAGTTCTCTATGTTGACTCCAGTGTCCTCTCAGCACTCTGTTGTTCCTAAAAGTAACCATGCTATCTGAAAACACCATGATATTCCAGACCCGTTTGATTTTTTCCTGCCCCAAGGGACTCTGCTGCTGTCAGAGGTGAGTCGTATTAGAGACCAAACTCTGGCCTCCGGGTCTCGTGTGTGGAAGGGTCACTAGTGGACAAAGTCCTCTCACTGCTGATGGGCCATTTCTCAGTAGTCCAGAGCTGGAAATGTTTTAATGTCCTGAGGTGACATTTTATCCAGCCGTGTCCTACTTTTCTTATGAGATGTGATTTCATGATGACTAAAACTTTCTCTCTATGGTCTTTAACGTGTGTGCCAAGGTGTCTCAGGTAGAATATGTACAGCCTAAAAGATTACATTTCTGGACAGTAAAGAACATTGTTTAAATTCTGAATCAACTTGACAAAATAGTTGTATTTCAGTTGAGTGGACTCCTTCAAGGCATTTTAATAATGTATAATTATTTGAACACAATAAATACTATACTAAATTTTCTTTGTGAGAGGACCAAACCAGAATTTAAATTCTATTATAACTGTATACATAAGTCAGCCTGTAAAGGTTAATCTCCGGCTGGGCTCGGTGGCTCAGCCTGTCATCCCAGCACTTTGGAAGGCTGAGGCGAGTGGATGGCCTGAGCCTGGGGCTTCAAGCCCAGGCCGGGCCACTTGGCAAGACCTCGTCTCTACAATAAATCAAAAATTAGCTGGGCGTGGTAGCATGCGCCTGTAGTTCTGGCTCCTTGGAAGGCTGAGGCAGAAGGATCACCGGAGCCCCACAGGTTGATGCTAGGGTGGCCATGAGTGTGCCACTGCACCCCAGCCTGGGCAACAGAGTGAGACTCCAACTCAAAAAAAAAAAAGGTTAATCTTCAGTGTATATTTATGTAGTATTCTAAAACTTGGGGTAGGGATTTTATTGTGATTTTTGGTGTCTTATAGAAATAACAGACAAAACAAGCATTTTCTCCTTAACTCTTTGACATAATTCAATCAAATTTTCAACTTTTTTTTGAAGGCATACCAAAACTTAAAAAATGTATTCTTGGTTGACAAGATTTAATTCTAAACAAATGTATATCTACTTGATGAGTACTTTATTTCTGCCCTTTCTCCAAGAGCAAACTCCCCGCCTAACTGAGGGCATGCTAGAGAAGATCTCCTCTGGGCAACCACAAAGAGCTCACCTTTCACCAATCCACAATACTCGGGAGTTCAGAGCCAGCCTGCCCTGGAATTCTAGGTCGCAGGGACTGCCTTGGACCAGGTGAACTTTTTAGTCGCAGCTTATCAAAGAACTTAGATCCAAACCTATGGGCCTTGCAATGTGGGAAGCTCATCAGTGTTCAGAATCACATCTTCTGTGTCTACTTCCCATATGGTTAACATTCAAGAAGGATGACGTGCTCCCGGCTCACTTTCGCACTCGCTCCACTTGGGGTTTTGCTGTCTCTGTCCCCTCTTGCATGTCACCCACACACGTCCTCCTCACTGTCACTCGCCGGTCACACCCAGCAAGCTGTGGTAACTGCCCCTGGTAACGCCCTCTTCAGTTACACGGCCGCCCCTCTTCCTTAAAGGTTTAAGTGTGCATCTAAGTGTCACGTTTGTAAACGTGAACTTGACAGGCGTGAAAGCAGCCTCAACAAAGTTGCGTCTGTAAACTCTGGGGCAAGCTGTGGTTCAAGGGAAGAAACAAGGTGTACACGCTGGGCCAGATCTCACCGAGAACTAGAAACTCATGGATGTGCCTTACGTGCACAAACTACGTTCAGGCCAGTCTTTGTGTCTGGCTGACATTTTAATGCCTTGGCAGCGTCGAGCCACTCGAAAACAGTCCTTTGTGTTAGGTGTGCTTTTATGTGGGCGCAAACTCGGTTTGACCTACAGCTTTTGTAATCAGCAAAACCTGTGTTGAAATGTTGCCCAGCACTTCAGGTCTCCTTTTCAGTGGCCGCCGACCTGCCGGGAAGCTGGGTGGCGAGCAGGCTGCAAGTCGGGGCGAGCCGCCGGGGCGCATTCGCTGTCTTCTGAGCGCTGTCCACGCGTCGGCTGATTTAACCCTCACAGCAGCCTGTCGCGCTGGGGCTGGCGTCCGCGTTTTGCAGAGGCGGTAACTGCGTCTTCGCGAGCACGCGGCCAGAGCTGCCTGGCTCGCTCTCGACGTGCCGCTCGTGCCGCTCGCG
>NW_007048834.1:0-4601 GCF_000164805.1 Carlito syrichta
AGGCTCTCACGGCCATGGAGGCTGGTCGATCTCCCCAAGTGTGGATTGGACTGCTAGGGAAGTAGCCAAAGACGGGTAAGATCCCCTGGGAACGTTACCAACCTAAGACAGGGGACAGGCCAGCGCTGCTTGTATTCCCAATGACGGGTAAGGAATGTTTCCGCAAGGGACAACCTAAGACAGGCATTCTCTCGTTCATAAAACAAAAAAGGGGGAGATGTGGAGAGCGCGGCCTGAGCCAAGATGGCGCCCGGGACCTCTGCCAAGTCCCATGATTAGGCGCATGATATACCGCTGGGCCCTCCTTCACTGCGCACCGCGCAAGTGCAATGCTGCAGAGCCTATGAACTGCTGACACGCTGGTACGGGACTTGTGGGTGGAGACCAAGGGATATAAGTACGGGACAACGGGGAAGAAGCTAGAAGAAGACAGAGAAGAAGCTGGCATGGTGTAAAGGCTGAATAAACCGCTTTGAGAAGAACACGTTGTTGTTGCCTCCTTCCTGCTGGTCAGGGGTGAGCGACACTTCTCAACAAATTGGATGGAGTTGGAGACAATTATTCTTAGTGGATCTATCACAGAAACAAGGAACCGAATTCACACAGTTTCACTCATAAGTGGGACCTGAACATTATTCACAATAGCACAAGGAAGAGATCAGCGGTCGTGAGACACCACCAGGGGGTGTGGGGACATATAACAACATAAAGGGTACCTGATCCTAAACCAGGGGAAGTGAGGACCAGTTGGAGACCCAAACTTCACCTACACATAGATTACTTATGTACCTAATCCTGAATTGTACCCCACGTCTTTAAAATAAAATAAAGTTTAAAAAAAAATTATTTTTTGGACCAGTTCAAAACCAAAAATCAGTAGCACTTCTATAGACCAATAATGCCAATAAACCAATAACCAAATAAGGACTTCAATTCTATTTACAATAGCCGCAAAAAAAGAAAATAACCTAACAATATACCTAACAAAGGAGGCAAAAGATCTCCTCAAAGAGCACTACAAAATATGTATACACCATGTAATTCCACCATCCTACTCCTCATCATATACTCTGGATATATTCTTGCCTATGTGCCCAAGAAAGATGCATTTTAATGTTTATGGTATAAAACTGGAATCTACCACATATATACCTTTATAATAAAATAAAGTTTAAAAAAGAAGCACATGATAGCAGTGCTTTTTAGAATCATAGTAGTATCCAAATCATTTGGGTAGTAGTATCCAAATCATTTCTACCACATCTCATTCAAAGACACAGTAAACAGGATTAAATTTATTATAGAATGCTCACTGAATAGCTTTATTCCTATTGGAGTTAGACATTTCTGCTTGCCTCATCAAGCCAAAATTATTGTCACAATGCTAAAGAGTACAGACTGAGGTATGAGAGACACTTTTTTTTAGCTGAAGAGCAGTCTGAGTAGACAAGTATTTTTTAAAATAATGTTTGAGTAAAGGAATTGGTATATTTGGCATTTTTACATTTAATTTGAAATGTTGTAGAAAAAACAAAGATAGTTATTATTTAAAGGCATTTGTTATAGCACTAGAGTCTTAGAACTATTTGACTAGCTATTCTATGTTCACAATTTTGTTACAGCTTTTTGAAGAGGATGTTACTAATAAAGTTATTTGCAAGAAAAACATTGAGATGTTGAAGTTTTTATCAAAAGCTTTTTTTCCCAGCACCCAATGCTCTGTGATGTCTCAACTTTTAGTAGTTACAGTAAAAAGAGAAGTTTATACCATTAAAAAATAATCAGATGAAAGAAACATTTGATATTTTAAAATCCTGAAACAACTTTAATTTTGCTTTTAACATGTATTCAATTCTTGGATAGGCCACCCTTTCAGAAGTGCAGTTTTTTTTCCTCCCTGTGATTATGACCTAGACTTATAATGAGTCACTTCTAACTGACTGAGTAATGTAATTATTTGTGACTCTGCATGTAGAATATAAAATTCACTACAGTTTCCAAATTGGTTATCTCTCTGGGATCCCAAGCTCTGGGGAAAATCAGCTTCTGTGTCATAAGTAGCCCTGTGGAAATGTTCGTATGGGTGGGAACTGAGACCTTCTGGGATAAGACAACAACCAGCTGAGTGAGTTTCATATGAATCCTAGCCCCAGTCGAGCCCTCAGGTGATATAGCCCTGGCTGACAACTGCAAACTTGTGAGAGGCCCTGAACCAGAAACACTCAAGGAAACCTCTCAGATTCCTATCAAAAAGTATAGGAAATAATACACATTTGTTGTTTTAAGCTGCTAAGTTTTAAAGAGTTTTCATAAAGCAGTAGATAACTAATATAGCTTTTAAAGAGGAA
Source organism: Carlito syrichta (assembly GCF_000164805.1). Lineage (NCBI taxonomy): Eukaryota > Metazoa > Chordata > Mammalia > Primates > Tarsiidae > Carlito > Carlito syrichta. Next base: position 2,349 of record NW_007048834.1, read on the forward strand.
ATGTCCTATAGCACTTTAACTTTCATTTGTTCTAAATTAATGATAAGACATTAAACATGGTGTTTGGTTGTACAAGAATTTCCATAATTAAATGGGATGTGTTTTATTACCATTCACAAAAATCTATTTATTTGAATTTCAATTTCCAACTGTGACCCAATGAAACATGAAAGGAAGATCCAGGCCTTGCTAGGCTAATTCTATGAATACCCCTCAATAACCACCCCTTGATTATTCACCTTTCCTTAGTTATTCAATCAACAGTAATGTAGGTGCTGCTGTGAAGGGATTTTGCAGGTGTAATTAATGTCCCAAATCAGTTCACTTTAAACAGTGGATTATCCTGGCTTAGACTGTCCTAATCAGGTAAACCAAAAAAGGACTGGGTTCTTCCTGAGCGTAGAGATTTACAGTTTGAGAGGGATTCAGTAGGAGGCATTTTCTCTACTGTGGACTTTGAGAATGGAGGGGCCATGTAGCAAAGAATGCTCGTGGGCACTAAGAATTTGGGGCAGTGCTCCCCTTCTTCACCTTGATAACTGACCAGAAAACAGAAACCTCAGTCCTACAACTGCCAGAAACTGAATTTTGCCCATCAACTCCATAAAAGCTTATATGAGAACACAACCCCTATATGAGAACACAGCTTTGTGAACCCTGAACAGAGAATCTATCCACACTATGCATGGATTTCTGACCAAGAAAATGTAAACAAATAAATGTATGTGATTTGAAGCCACTAAGTTTATAGTAATATCTTATACAGTAATAGAAAGTTAATATAGTCTCAACAGATAATCATACCAAATTTTCTTCACTGAAATGAATTTATGAACTTATACGCAAGATCATGATATACATGAAATTGAAATGTCTGTAAAACCTATATGTCTGTATAAACTTCAAAGCCTGTAAAAGCTTGTTTGACATAAGTAACTCTATCTTGCTAAAAGTTTCCATTTTAGTTGCATGCCTGCTGCCTAGACACAGCACTCAGAAGCAGCCTCCCCCACCCCACCCCCACGTCTAACCACAACTGTCCTTAGCCCCTAAGGTGTCACTTCTCCCCTATTCTTGGAAATTCCCTACCCTCTACATCCTGTCAAGCAAACAGCAGCTGGCAAACAACCAAACTAAACCAACATGTAGCTGGAAATATCCCATCCTTGATTCTGAGCCCTCTTAAAATGTAAGCTATGATTTCTGCCTATAAAAGCCCTCTGCCTGCTTTACTTGGGGCTGATAGTTCTTTGGACAATAGTCCACTCTCAGTCGCTGGCTATTAAGGACTCAGAATCCAATCTTCTACGAGTTGACATTTTATTTCTCACATTCCAGTCATAACATTTGGAGGAAATAAAATCTTGTCAACTATGTGAGGTGGCCTCACTCCGACTCTCTCCCAGCCCAGCAAGGCAGGGGAGGCATCCCCTGAGATTAGTCAGGACCCCATAATTACTCAAGTGGCTTGGAGGGAGCTGGAATGACTGCTGATTTCCTCCTGCTTCGATAGAACCTGAGTCTGTCTGCACTCTCTGGAGAGGTAAGAATCTGTTTAATCTGTTTCCTCTGTTTATGGCTATAATTCTGTTGGGGAGGTCAGAGCCTGATGAAGCCACCCCTTAGGCTCTGTTCGTTGACCCAAGATGTTGATAGAACAGAGTCTCAGTTAATTATTTCTATTTGGATATCTTCTTGATTTCCATGTGCTTATGCAATGGTTTCGGGACTTTTGTCACCCTTGGTCCCTTTCCTTTCTTAGCTTAATTGCCGTTCTCTTTGCCACAGGGCTTGCCTTTCCTGCTTCAGTAGATGCCAGGGTTTTGTTGGCTATTGCATACCTCCTTATTATAACAAGTTTCATTCTTATTAAGTGTCTCTTGTAATTTACTGGTTTTGACAACACGGGACAGAAGGCTTCTAAGTCTTCTAAGTCCTCCAGTCCCCTGGACTGTATATTAAGAAATTTCTCTGTTGAATTTGTGGGCAACTACAGAAACCATCTTTCAAAAGGCAAGCTCTAAACCCTCTGCAAAATTAATTGGGCTATGTTTGGTATGGGATGGTCCTCTGCTGGGTCTCTAGATGTACCTGTTACCTGAGCTGTTTGGAGAATTGTTGCTGGTATGGGGGGACCCACACACCCAGATCTGTTGGGAGCCATTTTAAAAATAGCAATCATCTTATATAAGTCTTCTTCTTTGTCCTCTGAAAAGCCCGCGCGCGCCAAACCACAACACCCCTCCCACCTCC
>NW_007048835.1:0-20284 GCF_000164805.1 Carlito syrichta
AAGAACCTGGAAGCAACCATGCTACCCATCAAAAGAGGACTGGATTAAAAAAATGTGGTACATAGACATGATGGAATACTACACAGCCATAAAAACGAGCAAAATCATGAATTTCACAGCAACCTGGATGGAACTAGAGTCTATAATACTGAGTGACCTCTCACAGAAAAAAAAGGTCTGAGTATCACATGTTCTCACTCATATAATGGACCTTGAACATCCAATGTAATACTATAAGAAAACAGTAGTGGGAAACTATGGGGGGGGGAGGGAGATGGGATTAACGGTAGCAAATATCTGTCTGGGGACGAGGAAACACCTCTTATCAACAAAGGTGCCTGAATGAAACGTACTTGTATACCTAACCCTTAACTGTACCCCACAGTACCATAACAACAAAAAAAAAATGTTTCATGAATGCCGACTCTGTGTGAGTCACTATCCTGGGTCCTAGGGTAATGAGTAAGGAAAATAGACAATCTATTTTATATAAAAACACAGTCTGTTTTAGGAGATAGATGATTAATTAGATGATCACACTCTACTATGTACAATGTAAACAGTGTAAAGCAGCATAAGATCATTTAGCAGCAAGATCTTACCTAGTCAAGGAACAAAATATGCTTCCAAAAACAACTGATGATCAAGCTGACATTTGAAGGACAATTATGTTAGTGTATGTGAGAAAGAGCTACAAAGAAAGAGTTCTAGAGTGAGGGAGCAGTCACAATTTTTCCTAGATCTAAAATGTTTTACCATAGGAAAAGTGACAATACTGTTCATAGAATAGTCAACATTTCCCAATGACTCAGAGAATTGGAGGATTATGAAAGAACTAAGGTGGAGGAGAAGGAGAAGGAGGAGGAGGAGGAAGAGAAGAAGAAGAAATATTTTCTTTGTATTGCATGGTTTATTTACTTATTTATTTATTTTTGAGTTGGAGTCTCATTCCTTTGCCCAGGCTGGAGTGCAATAACATGCTCAGTCATTGCAGCCTTGATCTACTGGGCTCAGGTAATTCTTCCACCTCATTCTTCCAAGTAGCTGGACTTACAGACACCGCCACCACGCTCAGCTAATTTTTTTTATTTAGTGTAGAGAAGAAGTCTCACCAAGTTGCCCAGACTGTTCTCGAATCCCTGGACTCAGGCAATCCTCTTGCTTGGCCTCCCAAAGTGCTAGAATTACAGGCTTGAGCCACTGTACCTGGCTACATGGATATTTTTAACCCCACTGCAATGTACATGACTTTTTTCTTTTTTATACTTTTTAAATTACTAATGTAATTTAGTCATTTATAAATTACCTGAGAATGCTTATGCCCATTATGTTACCAAGGATTTTAAGAATAATTTTCATATTTACATGTGGGTTATTTATATAAGCATACTGACATTTTGTCAGATCTTACACGTATTTTTCCTCTAGATTACAAAACAAGATTATACTGTTTTTGACATACAGAAGTTTTATTTCATGTAGACAAATCTATTAGACATTCCCTTTATGCTTTATGACTGCAGTGTCATACTTAGAAACGTGTTTTCCCACTAAGATTACAGAAAACATCCTAGTATTTCTGAATTTATTGCTAGATGTACTTTGCTTGACCTACTAAGAGGAATTTATAATTCTCAGAAGGAGAGTGAATCTTTAGTCATATATATTTAGGCTTTATCTGCCTTGTGGCCTTGTATTTTATATGACTAATCCTTTATAATGTATTTTATTGAATGAATTATTACCATATATGTTGAAAATGGCTTTAAAACCACCGCTCTGTAAATGTATAGAAATAGCCTATGACTGGTGTTCATCCCTCGGGCTGGCTCGTACTGCCATGTAGCCATCCATCCTTAGACTTGATATAGAATTTGCATGAGGAGTCTGTTGTATCATGATAGATGATACTAAGTTCTCAGTCAAAAAGCTCAGATTGTACCCCAAGTTTTCCATCAGTATGATGATATTTTGGGTGTAAGTTTGACTTCTTAGTTCCCAATTAAAAAAATAATTAAATAAATTATTTAAAAATTACTATTATTATTATTATTATTTTTTGAGTTGGAGTCTCTCTCTGCTGCCCAGACTGGAGTGCAGTGGCCGCTCCCGGCCACCGCAGCCTGGACCTGCTGGGCTCCGGTGATCCTTCCACCTCAGCCTTCCAAGTAGCTGGAACTACAGGCACACGCTACCACGCCCGGCTAATTTTTTGATTTATTGTAGAGATGAAGTCTCGCCTGCCCAGGCGGGTCTCGAACCACAGGCTCAGGCAATCCACTCACCTCAGCCTCCCAAAGGCGTGGGATTACAGGCTGAACCACCGAACCCAGCTAAAAAATTATTACTAAAATAATTCCTAACTCATTGTAAGAAGTATATTACAGTAACAAATTAATTCAATAGGCATTTAATTATTTTTTTTTTGACATCTGCTATGCTAGCCTCATAAGAATGTGTATAAATCAAGGCAGCATTCATATACCGGAGAAACAAGATGAAGACTAAAATATCATTTGCATCAAAGTTTGATAAGAGTTATATGAGAGATGTGTTCTGGAAACACAGATGAGGGGTACCTTGCTCAGACAGTGAGTACTACAAAGAGGGCTTCACAGCCTCTTGAAGAGGGTATTTCCAGGCATTCTCTTATGCTATTATAAGAGATAGCATGCTGTCTTAAACAGTACATAAATCCCTAGGGGTAGAGAGGAGTGCAGAGTACAAAAAGTGACTGGAGAACGCTGAGAATTATTAAACATTTTTATCTGCCAAGCCACATGACTAGATGGACAGAGACACAGGTACTTTCAAACGTTTTTCAAAAAAGCATACAGATAAAAAGTACTGACATATTGGACACCAAATTTAGAAATGTTAATGAGCAAGCAGGAAAAAAAGCCTGACTTTAGAAGAATAAAGAAAAATCCACAATACAAGTATTAATTTTTAATAATTAATTTAAAAACCACAAGACTGGCTTCTAAAATTGTTACACAAATTCAAAAGTACTTATGGAAAAATAAACAAGAATATTCAGGAAGACTCTGAAAAATAAATTACAATAGTTGAACGATTATAGATACATTCATACATATGCAGACAAAAGGAACAGAAGAAAAAGGCTGGGAATAACCTAAATAAATATGCAAATTTTGTATATACTAGAGACAATTATCTCAAACTAGTAGAATTAAGATGGACTTGTAAATAAATCATTTTGACGTAACTGGGTTTAAAAAATTTAGATCCATATCTCATGGTATATCATCTCATATTAATAAATATTTAAGTGTAAAAGAATTGCTTGAAGAAAATATAGGTAAATAATCTTATAAACTTGCAGTAGGGGAGACTTTTCTAAAAATGAATGAAAACCTAGAAATCATTAAATTATAAACTGACAAAAATCAACCATAAGTACATTAAGGAATCTTTGTGGTAAAAATTATCATTGCAAAATTAAAATAAGAATTAAATATTTTTTGAAAGTTTTATGTCACAGAAAAGATAATATATGTCCCTATATAAAAATATCTTAGGAAAATCAATAAGAAAAAGACTAACAGTTCATTAGATGAATTACAAAATATATATATAAAATTCATAGAAAAATGAATACAATGGTCCTTAAACAGATAAAAAAGATGTTTAACTGCACTCTATTTAAGAGAAATACAAAAATCCAAAAGGATGATTGCACAGTTTTCAATAGGATAATGAGGAAAAGGAATACTAATAAATTGTTTACTGGAATGTGGAGATAACTTTTATTAAAAAATTTGACAATTTCTCTTGAAATTACAAATATATCATGTTTTGATTTTGCCATCCCATATTTGGAACTCTGTTCAATAAGTATCCCTGAACTTGTGCAAAATAACAAAAATATAAGGGTAGTCTTTGCAGCATCTTTTATCATTGCAGTATATTTGAATTCACTAAAGTATGAAAGCAAACTAAAATTTAGGATACAACTGCACATCAAAATACATACAATGCAGCACTTCAGAAAATAATCTTTCTCTGTCCTGTTGATCTTTCTGTCCTAAGTGGTCTCTAGGATATATTCTTAAATTAAATTAAAAATCTTCAGGACAGTATACGATAAAGGAGGGAGAGAATATATATTAGTATTCTTCAAATTTGCAGGAAAAAAAAACAATGGGAGAATACAGGCAACTAACTAAAACGGTTACATAAAAAGTGGCTATTCCATAGGAACAAGGCAAATATTAGAACCCGAACTTTTTTATTATATACCTTTGCATATTGCCTTGATTTATATATGAATTATCTATTTAAGTATAATGGACACTGCATTGTTAAGCTCTGGTGTGTCCATATGATCTGTGAGCCATGGCTGCCATGTTTTCTTAGCTTTGGTACCCTCCCCTACCTTGGGGAGGTGAATTTTTTCCTTCTCTCTCTCTTCCTCTCTCTCCAACTTACTTTCTAAATAATTTGCTTGAAAACTTAAAAAAATTAAAAAAACAAATAAAAATAAAATATAACACTAATCTAAAATAATAAAATATTGCTTAAATAGAAATTCTGTTGTATAGGCATGTATCATTTTTACAGAATATAGAAACAACTAAAGTACATGAACAGTATATAAAACAGAAAGAAGTTCTATAATTTATTTTATAGTTACCTAAATAAATGCTTCATGATAGAAGAATTTCAGACATTAGCTACAATCATAAAATAATGAAAACAAATGTCTTTTAAGTCATCTTAGACACTTGTTTCTGGGGTACAGTTGGGTGATAAAGCATAACAATCTATATCATAACAATAGTAAAAGAATCCTTTTAGAAAATCCCTGTTCAACTTCTGCATATCACTAACTTGAGCTAGGAAGTATAACCAATTTGTATAATATTAGTCAAGTAGAGTAGAAAGGTGTCTGTGGCTACAAGGTTTATTAAAGCACAGTTTAATTTTTGTTGTTGCTCTGGGAAGTTTATTTTGGTTTCCTTTCATACATTTGATGAGAGTGGTAAAGTTCCATATAGAAAACAAACCAAGGCTAAAATCAATAGCATCATCAGTCAGTTGCTACTTCTCAGGCCCAGTATATTCTGCTGTAACATTCAAAGTCGTGGCTGTGAAAAATGGGACTTTAACTTTGGAAGTCAGAGCAATTGAATACTAAAATGAATTTGACTACTTTAAAAGAAGTCTTTCAAAAGCCTTCAAGATTCTTCTGGTAACAAAACCATTTACTCCCACAAAGCTTCAACTCTGAACTGAATGAAAACGACAAACTCCAACAAAAACCATCAAAAAATATACAATGATAATATGCCAACACATACACAACAGAAAACCACAAAATAAAAAATAAAACCACCTTATCTGTGGCCATTATTTAGGGAGGGGTGATGAATAATTAAGAGTGAAACAAATTCTGCCTAATTTTGCTTTTTTGATGAAGAAAAGGAGTGAATACTCAAAGCAGGAAAACACATGAGGTTAAATTATTTAAGTTAGCAAAAGATATTAGGAAAAGAAGGAGGTGGAGACTAATTCTTTAGCATACATTAAATGATTCATTAAGATTTCCAGCACAAACAGACCTAATTGTAGGAGGGGATCAGAATTAGAATCCAATAGCTATGTTACTTTTCATTTAGTCTTCACATTTCTGTTCTTTTTAAACAAGTCTTTTAAAACGGGAGAGATGGCCGGGCTCAGTTGCTCAGCCTGTAATCCCGTGCTTTGGGAGGCCGAGGTGAGTGGATTGCCTGAGCCCGAGGGTTCGAGACCCGCCTGGGCAAGTTGGTGAGACTTCATCTCTACAATAAATCAAAAAATTAGCCAGGCGTGGTGGTAGCGCGCGTCTGTAGTTCCAGCTACTTGGAAGGCTGAAGCGGAAGGATCACCAGAGCCCAGCAGGTCGATCTGCAGTGGCCGGAAGCGTGCCACTGCACTCCAGTCTGGGCGACAGAGTGAGACTCCCAACTCAAAAAATAAATAACCGGGCCGGTGGTGGCTCAGCCTGTAATCCCGCACCTTGGGAGGCTGAGGTGAGTGGATTGTCTGAGCCCGCGGGTTCAAGACTCACCTGGGCAACTTGGCAAGACCTCATCTCTACAATAAGTCAAAAATTAACCAGGTGTGGTAGCACATGCCTGTAGTTCCAGCTACTTGGAAGGCTGAGACGGAAGGATTGCCAGAGCCCAGCAGGTCGAGGCTGCGGTGGCTGAGAGCTGCCACAAGCAGTCTGGGCGATAGAGTGAGACTTCAACTCATAAAATAAAATAAAGTAAAATACAATACAATACAATAAAAAAGTAAAATAAGGTAAAGTAGACTCCAACTCATAAAATAAAATAAAGTAAAATAAAATAAAATAAAAAGAGAGATAGTTATTCTATAGACCTTGGCAAAGAAAAACAGTAATTTAAAGCTTGATTTACCAGCAAGTAATTAACCAGGTGAGGGATACTACAAAATAGCTACAAGTTGCTCTCTTATACATAGGTAAGGGGTTCTGATCAGAGATTTGATTTGTCAGTTTCAATTAATCGGGCCTACATTTTGCTGTTGTTACTGCTTGTTTCCTTGCTTCTTTGCCAATGAAGGATCAAATAGCAAAATTTATTGGAAGAACAAAAATTGGTAGTTTATAATAATTACTTTTAACATTTTCTTTTAATTTTTAAGTGTTATTAGGCAGCTGAAAGAACATTGTGGTATCTAATCATTATATGAGGATTTAGAATGAGATAAATGACACTCTAAAGTGACAGATGGATCTCCAATTGTTCACAAAGGGAGAAGGCTGAGGGTTCTTAATGCACTGAATTTTAAATTTAGTGATTTTGAAAAAATGAGTTTGAAAAGTTGGGTTGGAAAATTACTCATTTCTTTTTATAAAGATGAATAATTACAAAACTACATGGCTTGAGTGCATTTTTTTATTATTATTATTTATTTATTTATTTATATTTTTTTTGAGTTGGAGTCTCACTCTTTCGCCCAGACAGAGTGCAGTGGCCGCTCCCAGCCACTGCAGCCTCGACCTGCTGGGCTCCGGCCATCCTTCCACCTCAGCCTTCCGAGTAGCCGGAATTACAGGCGCGTGCTACCACACCCGGCTAATTTTTTGATTTTATTGTAGAGATGAGGTCTCGCCTAGCTCAGGCGGGTCTCGAACCCGCGGGTTCAGGCAATCCACTCACCTAAGCCTCCCAAAGGCGCAGGATTACAGGCTGAGCCACCGAGCCCGGCTTTGAGTGCATTTTAAAATTCACGGTATTTCTAATTTGTACTGGATAGAGAAAGAATAAGCTGAACTCTCTTCAGAATAACTTTATATAAACCTTTAAATAAATAACAATGTACCCCACTGCAGTTGTCATTCTCTCTGTCATTGCAGTCTGATTTTTGAGCTCTCTCCATGTATTAAAATTAACCTCTGTAGGTTTATGTATTTACCTCTTCATTGTTTCTTTCCCTATAGATTGAAAGCAGCATGATGGTAAGGATCACCTACATTTTCATTACATCGAAGACTTGGCATAGAGTAAATGTTCAATAAATGTTTGTTGAATGAATATCAATCAAACAACCCAATAATCAAGTCATAAGGCTTATATCTTCTATTCGGAAGCAACATATGAGATCACATAATTGATGCTTTGGAGGCAAGCTCCCCCCAAAATTATGTCATTGATTTTTTTATTTTTGTGTTGCTTGACATCTTACACACATTCTCTGACTTGTGTATTTTTAGGGTAACATACATACTTGCCTGGCACAAAGAGGAGCACATGGTATACCAAATCTATGTAGTCATTTTAGAATCTTCAATATTGTTTCTCAACTCTAGTAAGATAATTATCGAACAATTAACTTCAGACTAAGATACATGATGACTCTATTTAAAGAGATCATCCTACTTTGACTATTTTTTTAATTGCCGAAAATATCATTTGCTCAACAGAAGATACACGTGTGTATTTTCATACCTAAGGAAAGGCGCTTTCTTTTTATGACTGATTTCACTGTATTTATATTACAATTTTAAAATTCTGTGCATGCACTTTACAAACTATATTTGTTGTCCTTATTCTGTTAGCTAGGCAAATGAGTAACTGAAGCCTCCAAAAGATTAAATATTTTGCTTAAAGTTTCTCAACTGGTAAACTAATGGAGCTAAAATTCAAAACTGGGCCATCAAAGTGTGAACAAAACTCATTCTCTTAACCCACTACCTTACTACCATTTGTTGCTCAGACTAAGATATCATTTTTATTTCTGAAATAGGCCCAGGAGTTCTATTGAGAACCCAGGTTTTCACAGAACAGAAACTGGCCTCATTTCATGAAGAATATTAGAGAGAAATGGCTACAGATGGGGAAAAAAAAGTTGAGGAAGAAAAAACACACAGACAGCATGACTTTTTTTCTACCTTTATGTCCTCCAGCATTATGTTTCTGACCTTAATGGAATTTCTGCCTAGAAAAAGAGTAATCTTGATTCAAATTGAGCAGAACTATACCAGCCTTGGCCAACAATATGACACTGTGGACACAGGGAGGTAAGAGCCTCATTAAGCCTAATTACAATGAAATTCACAAACACATGATCTCTAACAAGAACCTTAGCCATCCTTTCAATTAGTTCACAAGGCACTTAATGTTAGTTAACTGCAACTTTGGTGGAAAGAGAAGATATTTTAAATAGAAAATCACTGCTAAGTTCTCCAGTCTAAGTATAGGAGACTCCATTTGAGGGTCATGCAATAGGTGTGACTCATTCTCTGTGCTAACATGTTTCCTTTGGAATTCATATAATTGGCTGTTCACTATTGAGTATCTACCTCATAAAAGGAACTGGGTTACATAAGCAAATATATGCAGATTCAGAGGTTAATTTAAATTTTTTAAACTGTAGTTTAATTAGAAATATAACTCATTTTCAGAATTACAAATTGAGTAGAATAAAAGAGAATAAACTTCTCCCACAGAAAAACCCCTCCATCTTTCCACCCTTGCCACAGTGTGATTTCTTGAAGTAAGCAATTACCTTGCAATTTTTCCAAAAAATGCATTTGCAAGTACGCCATATGAATATATATGTATATTCATAATAAACCTACTTTGTACATTAGACCAAAATATAATGATATAATATAAATTTTCTGCATCTCTTCTTACTAAATATACTAACAATATATCTTAGATACTCCCAAACAATACGGGAAGATCAGAATAAAGCAGATTAATTAAATGAATGGCTGCAGAAAAATTTAACCAGCTTCTATTGAAGGATATTTATTACCTTTACTGCAACACTATAGTGAATATTCCCATTTATATTTTTGTAGTCTCATGCAAAAGTACCTGTATGATAATTGTTAGTGAAATTTCTAGGTCAATGAGTATCAACATTTTAACCTGAATAGTTATTAAACTGCCTTCCAGATATGTTTTATCATTTATGCTATTTAAATGCAAGAATGATTGGCAAGTCATTATAAAAATAGCTTTTAATAAAGAAACTAAAACATGTGTATCATTAAAAATATTAAATAATTTAAGAACTTACAGTAAAAACAAACTTTAAATAAAATTACATTCTTAGTTCTGCTCCAAAGAGGGATTAAATTTTAAGTTTTCTCTATCCTATATTCTTCTGGTTAATTACCTCCATGTTTTTAAATTTTTACGAAAATCATTTATTTGTTTTGGATATTGTGTAATCCACTCTTATTATGGCAAATGAGCATTTGGCTCACTCTTATAAATGCTGACTTCCTTCTCCTCAACTAGTTGCTTACCACTTTTGATGATTGTAACATGCACTTCTATAGTATTTCGTAATACACAAAACTTTATTTCTAGTTCCATTCACTATACAATATGTAATTTCTTTTGTAGTCTCTCTACTAGGTTGAGGACACTTCCCTCTTCCTTTCCTTTTAATCTATCTATTGCCTGCACACTGGCCTCTAATTTTACCTTCATATTATCCAAATACCTAACGTGTATATTCAGTTTTATCACAAATTTAAGTCTTCTATATTTTGTTCATAGGCTAGTTTTAATGTTTAAAATTAGTAAAAGGTGTATATTATTATGAATAATAAGATATAATTTACTGTATAAGGTGTATCAAGACTATATTTTTTGTATTATTTTACTTCTTTTCTTTTTATTATACCATGTGTTATTTGTCAAATTTTTATCCCTTCCTTCTATACATTTTTTGAAGCATATGACACTTCAGGCAAAATATTCCAAAGAAAATTGCAAAAATCCCATATACAAATAATAATATAATAGAAATAATCTAAATGTTCAAGTATATGGAAATAGAATAATAATAAATTTGTGAAAAATATAAAATACTATACAGATATATATTTATATATAAGAATAAAATAATAATAAAATAGAAGAATAATAAAATAGCCAATCTTACACAGATGATTATATTTCTATATATCTGTATAAGACATATGGGAAGCCATCATCCAAATCAAAGTTTAACCTGTATAACACCCCTCGTTTTCCTTCTCAATAAATAATACCCCCCACTATCTTAATGGTTTTCACCTTAGACTATCTTTGCCTGCTTTTGAATTCAAAATAATAAAATTCTATACTATGTATTATTTTGTGTCTAACTACTTTCACTAATTATTATAGCTATGAGATGCATCTATGGGTTACATGTAACTACAGATTGTTCTTTTTATCCCTGAGTATTATTCCATTGTTTGAAAACTGCAAAATGTATCTATTCACTCTGAAGAACATTTAGATTTTTTTCAGTATTTGCCTATTATAAATAAAGCTATTATGAACATTCTTGTACATATCCTTTGGTGTATGTAGGAATATACTTAGGAGTAGAATTGATAAGTCATAAATTACTTACAGTCTTTTTTTTTTTGAGTTGGAGTCTCACTCTGTCGCCCAGACTGGAGTGCAGTGGCCGCTCCCGGTCACAGCATCCTGGACCTGCTGGGTTCCGGTCATCGTTCCGCCTCAGCCTTCTGAGTAGCTGGAATTACAGGCACACGCTACCACACCTGGCTAATTTTTCTTTGATTTATTGTAGAGATGAGGTCTCGCCTGCCCAGGCAGGTCTCGAACCCACGGGCTCAGGCAATCCACTCACCTCAATCTTTAGCATACTTTAATAGATATTGCCAAACGGTTATAGAGTACTGAACTAATTTCTAATTCCACCAGTTGTGTAAGAGTTCCAGTTGTTCTACATGCTGGGCTATATTTGGTATTGGCAGACTTTTAGTTTTAATTATTCTAATAGATATAAAGTTGTGATATCACTGTTTCTAATTTGAATTGTCCTGATAGGTAACTATGCCACGTATCTTTTCATGTCAGATGGTTATTTAGGTATTCTCTTTCATAAAATGTCTAAGTCTTTTTCTCATTTTAAATGACTTGTAAGAGTGCTTTTTATATTCTGAATTCAGGTCTTTTGTCAGATAATTGTAGAATAAATGTTGTATTAGTCTGTGTAGGCTGCCATAAGTGAATACCATAGACTGAGTGGCTGAAACAACAGAAATTTATTTTCTCATAGTTCTAGAGGCTAGAAGCCCAAGGTTAAGATGCTGGCAGGACTGGTATCTGGTGAGTCTTTTCTTTATAGCTTACAGATACCTGTCTTCTCACTGTGTCATCACACAATCTTTGTTCTGCAAGCATGTTTTTAGTGCCCTTATAAGGATATCATTCTTATTGTATTGGGCTGCCAACCTTATTACCTCATCTAATCTTAACTGCCTCTTCAAAGACCCTGTCTCCAGATGCAGTCATATTAGGAGTCAGAACTTAATATATGAATTTGGGGCAGACAAAATTCAGTCCATAACCACTATCTTCTTCAAGTCTATGTTTTGCCTTTTTACTGATTAATAATGTTTTGTCATTTAAAAGATTTCTAAATTGTAATTAAATCCAAGTTATTATTTGTTAATGATTCATATTATTTGTGTTTTTTGTAAACAATCTTTGTCTTCTCAAAGATCCTCAAGGTATTACATACTGTTTCTTCTAAAAGCTTTATTGTCTTACTATTAACATTGAGTCTACAATCTATATTAAATTGATTTTGAGTGTAGTGTAAAGTGAAGGTTATTTGTATCCATATGAATAGGAAATTGATCAAGTATTATTTATTTTAAAAGTTATTTTTTCCCTCATCACAATTCTTCCTTAGCCATAAAACTTAATTTATCTAGTTTTATACTTATGTCTTTTACCATGTATGTTTTATCAGAGTAAAAATTTTAAAAAAACAAACTAGTTCTTCATAACTAATTATAGAAATATATAAAAAATTCTTTGAGTCATGAGGCTAAAGAGAAGACTAAAATGAACAACATTATATCACCTATGCAAATGTAAAAGCCCCTTCACTAATTAATGACACAAATACTTTATCAATAAACATATATGTAAAATTCTACAAGCTATTTAAAAAGTAAACATATTTAATGCATAAAATGATTGTATTTGAAAATATAATGTCCAGAGAAATACGATTAAGGTTGAAGTGTACCAAAAATCAGCAATCCAATACACAACAAACAAAAATATAGGTTATTAAGATGTACTTTAAATTGAATATGTGATTGATAGCCAGTGAACTCTATGCCAGAGAAACCTAGACAGAAATGATTCCTTTAAAAATATGTGTTGGATATTTATTGCATATCCTAAATATATTTATTATATCCTGATACTTGAGTGAAAATTCTGGCTGGGTATAGTATTTAATGTTGAATATTGGTTTTCTATTGGACTTTGAGGGGATTAATCATTGGCTTTGTAACCTGTTGCTGCTGGTGACATTACCAAAAGTCAGTTAGGTCTGGTTACTCATAGAAAGCCCCATTGCACATAGAGAGTCTACACTGGGATAACAAGTATTGCCTAGGAAGAAAGCTTTTTATTTGGGGATATCATCCAAGGAGAATGGAAGATTCATTCGTAAATCCATCTCCCCAGTCATTTGAAACTGGGAGTTTAAATAGAAGGGGAAGGAATGTAAAAAGAGTAATTAGGGAGGGATAAGGAAGCAATTATGATGTTGAGGAGTCTGGAGTCTCATTGTCTGAATGAAATGTTCTGGTAAGTTTCAGTCCCTTGCCTGAGGGTTGGTCTTCTAAGGAAGGAACTCAGATAAATTAAATGTAGGTTTCAAGTTTTAAGATCAGGAGAGTTCATTTCTATGTTTATTCCAAACCTCCATAAATAGCAGTTCTATGGAAAAATTGGACCAGCTTTAGTGATATGTGTATGCTGGTCTGATTCTTTTAAGTTTGGAGATTTTATTTCAGTTTAGCTTATTTCATAGTTTTGTTTAATTGCCTGTTGATTGATATTTTGGTTTTGTGACTACTTGCTTGTTTATTTTACACTTTAAAGTTTTGGTTTTCAAAATGATATGTCTAGGTGTTTCCTTTTTCAGTATGGTCTGGGCATCTGATGGGAAGTTCAACTGTCTTTTAACTCTGCAGAGGTACGTCTTTTTTTTTTTTTTTTTAGTTGGAGTCTCACTCTGTCGCCCAGACTGGAGTGCAGTGGCCTCTCCAGCCACCGCAGCCTAGACCTGCTGGGCTCCAGCGATCCTTCCGCCTCAGCCTTCCGAGTAGCTGGAACTACAGGCGCGTGCTACCACGCCCAGCTGATTTTTTGATTTATTGTAGAGATGAGGTCTCGCCAAGTTGCCCAGGCGGGTCTCGAGCCCGTGGGCTCAGGCACTCCACTCAGCTCGGCCTCCCAAAGTGCTGGGATTACAGGCTGAGCCACCGAGCCCAGCTTGTTTTGTTTTTTGTTTTTGCGTTGGAGTCTCCACTCCCTTACACAGGCTGGAGTGCAGTGGCATGCTCATGGCCACCGCAGACTCCACCTTCTGGGCTCCAGCGATCCTTCCGCCTCAGCCTTCCAAGTAGCGGGGACTACAGGTGCCTGCAACCACGCCTGGCTAATTTTTGATTTATTGTAGAGATGAGGTCTCGCCAAGTTGCCCAGGCGGGTCTCGAACCCGCAGGCTCAGGCAATCCACTCACCTCATCCTCCCAAGGTGCGGGATTACAGGCTGAGCCACGGAGCCGGCTGTGGTACGCCTTTAATAAATTTCATTTCAATATTCTACCTCCCTTATTTCATAATCCGCATTTGAGATTGGACTTTAAGAACCAATGCAGTCTCTTTTCCTCAAACTGGATATGTGTTTGTCCTTTATTTTTTCTGAGTGGTTATTAATAATGTTATTAATATCTCAAAAGTTCTTTCTTATTTTTTGAAAACTCACACAGGGGCAATACTTATATTTTCTGTTTTGTTCCATTTTATTTTTACTATGTTTTCTGCTGATATGACCACACTTCCTATGTAATCATAACTAAAAGAGATAATATTTGTGATTTAAATAATGTAGATTAGGCACCCATGAAAGCTAGTTGAATTTGTGAACACAGTTAATGCATACCACATTTAACAACCCTTCATATTTTATATATGCATATGATACTATTTGTCTCTAAAAATTGTTTAAAATGATGCTTAAGAACATTGTCAATGTCATGCATATATGTATGTGTATATATATATATATATATATATATGTATATACATGGGTGTATATATAGAGAGAGAGAGAGAGAAAGAGAATGAAAACTGATATGAATGAATGCACATACACTTATACATGCCTCTAAAGGACAGTAAAGTACTAATATAATTTCCATGTACTTCTATTGTAATCCTACACTTTTAGCCAATTACATCTAACCAAAGACATAGTGCAAACTATCAATCAGTGAGAGTTGGTACCCCATGTTAAAATGATCTCTGTCAACAAGATCTTTACTACAATATCCTGAGAGTATACTGTGATATGTGTTACTTATTCCATTGTCAGCTCTCAGTCTGCCTTGTATCCCTAGCAACAATTTGATCCAGTTAGGCTGACGGAACACATTTTTTAAAAACCTAGAAAAAATATTATTATTTATTTTTAAATGCAAATATGATAGCATTTTCAAATAGAGAAAAAAAGCAAAGACTAAATTGGAGCTAAGTAGGATTCTGGAAAGACATTTGATATTATAAAGATAGCTATAAATTTCTCTAGAATCTCAAAGAAATGTCCAATACTCATGTGAATCACGGTCAGAATTAACTCTGGCTAATTCCCAAAAAACAATTTTTTAAAAGGGAGAGTTATGGCTGAGGTGAGTGGATTGCCTGAGTCCGCGGGTTCAAGACCTGCTTGGGCAGCAAGACCTCATCTCTACAATAAATCAAAAAATCAGCTGGGCGTGGTAGCGCATGCCTGTAATTCCAGCTGCTTGGAAGGCTGAGGCGGAAGGATCACCGGAGGCCAGCAGGTCGAGGCTGCGGTGGCCGGGAGCGGCCATTGCTCTCCAGTCTGGGCGACAGAGTGAGACTCCAACTCAAAAAAAAATTAAATTAAATTAAAATAAATAAATAAATAAAAAGGAGAGTTATTGTTGACATATGAGGTCAAAAACATAACCCTACAGAAGTCATGCATACATCTGGTTCTGGTAATTCTCCCACTGCTGATATCTGTTTCCTTTTGTGAAACAAGTTGCATATGAAAGAGTTCTAATAAAAAAGCTGAAACATTTTGTACTTAATATAGAGAGACCACTCACTACTCATAGACTATAAACCATGGCATCTGATTCTTGGACATGTACTGGGTAATATAAAAATTCTTCATAATTTATATCCCTCCATGTTAAACACACACACACACACACACACACACACACACCATATACCACATTGATCTTTGTTCTATAAATGGATGCTATTCCATAAAGCAACTTAGCAAATAAAAAAGTTATGAGCTGAAGTATCCACATGTTAATGAGTAAAAGGTAAGCTTCAATAGGTTTAACGAATAAAAAAAGTATAAGGATAAAGGGGGAATGGAATCAGAAATAATGTCAAAAGGGAATTACAATAATATAATTCAAAGTAATATTAAAATTCATACATTCCAATAGAAAAAAATAGAAATGAGCAGTTTCTCTGAAGAGATGAGAAAGTTAGCTAATTTTCTAAAAGCCCATGTTTCACAGGAAACAAGAAGAAAATAAAAACTGGAGACAGTATATAACAACTTAAGAAAGCAAGACTGGCAAAGAAAATGAAGTTTACAGAATTGGAAAGAAATGAAAAAATAACTACTGACTAAAGCTCATCAGAGAATACTTTTTTAAAAATGTGAACATACATAAAACAGCAGGACCAAATAAAATGGATCTGTGGGTGTTAAGGGAATTGACTAATGAACTTCCCAGCACAGTCACAATTGTAACTGTAATGTCATAGAGAACTACAGAAGCCAGAAAATTGCAAAACAACAAGAATTGTGGCATCATTTACTGAAAAAGGGGAAACATTGTTCTAGCATGCACCTTCCAGTAAGCTGAATGCCAGCACTTTAGAAAAACAAAATATACTATTAGAACTGCCC
This sequence comes from Carlito syrichta, assembly GCF_000164805.1. Lineage (NCBI taxonomy): Eukaryota > Metazoa > Chordata > Mammalia > Primates > Tarsiidae > Carlito > Carlito syrichta. The sequence continues at coordinate 16,513 of NW_007048835.1, forward strand.
TAGTTGAGATCCTCTAGGGCAAGTACTTTAGTGTGCATGGTATATGACTCAATTTGTGGGGCAAGGAAAAACGTCATAAATAAGCTTTGGTGAAGAGTATAATTGACTCACAATCAACATAACCCACTTGGCAAATTCAGTTTTTTATCCCACAAAATCATACAGAGGATATATAATAGATATTAAAAGCCCCATTGTTAAACATGCTTGATATTCACAGTATAGAATAATTCGCCAAAGAGATTGATTTGCAGTAAAGAGAGATAGAGGAAATGAGATTTAATTTTATTTTTCCACAGAGTTCCCTTGGGCTTAGATACTAGGCAGCACTGAGTTTGAGTTCCAACTCTGTCAATTTATTTTTTGACTATAAAAAATTATCAAATCTCTCTGAGTCATAGAGTGTTCATCTTAAAAAGTCTAACAATAAAGATTATTTATGTGTTTATCTGTGATATTTTTATAAAATAAATAGGGCAGCTGCTGTGAAAATTAAAATAGATAACATGAGAAAACAAGCTGATTATATAAAACAGAACCTGAAAAAATAGCAGAGATTTAACAACATTTAGTTCCACTCCCTCTCTCCATCTCTAACACACATCCTTCAACTCTCTTTAGCATAGTAGTGAAGTTTTGAAGATAACTAGGACAGAGATACCTAGTTTTTTGTTTCATATTGATTAAATTGAACTAGAGGTAAGAATGCCTACAGTTAGTCAGCCTCTGAGAGTGAGTTCCCTAGTGGCTGCACTTGGTGGCCAACTCCCAGACTAGGAAAGTTTACCCACCAACCACACCAGAAAAGTTCACCTGCCAACTGCACTCACCTAGTGCCCACCGGTGATGCTTGGTAACCAATCCCTAGACCAAGAAAGGTCACTTCTTGGCCTCACTTGCTCCAAGGGCAGGTCCTGCCACAGCAGGAACTCTGCTGCTTTTAAGTTCTGAGCTCAGTCTATGGCAAGAGGGAGAGTTGAGGGGGCACCTGGCAACCCTGTCTCCCAGTGAGAGTACTTCTGTATTGTAGACAGTGCTGCTACTCCAGCAGTGCTGCCACAGTTGCCAGAAGGCCTATCTCTCCTCCTGATCCCCACATAGAGCTTGCAACTGGGAATCAGAAAGCAGTCTGGCCAGCCCTGTCCATCAAAAATCACTGTGAGTTCTGAGTACTGCCAAGCAGGAGAAAAGGATGTGGAGTAGCAGCTCCTCTCTCCCTGTGTCAACTCTGAATGGCAGAAAAGGCCCTAGGGCAGCTAGAACATATCTAATTACAAAGCAACAAAATAAAAAATAATAATAATAATAAAAGAAGGGTTGGTTCTCACAGATGAGAAATAACCAAAAACAAACAAACAAACAAACAATAATTTCCAAAACCGTAAAGTGGCATCACCCACAAAAGCACCTCTCAGACCCCAAACAATGAATTCCAATCCAAATGACCTGAGCCTGATGACAGACAAAGAATTCAGATGGATGGCAGAAAGAAGAAACAAAAAATTCCAGAAATTGGAAGCAAAGATTGCCTAGTCAACAAAGGCAGTGCAGAAAATAAAAGTTAAGTTGAGCTGGGTTCAGTGGCTCAACCTGTAATCCCAGCACTTTGGGAGACTGAGGTAAGTGGATTGCCTGAGCCCGTGGGTTCAAGACCCACCTGGGCAACTTGGCAAGACTCGTCTCTACAATAAATCAGAAATTAACTGGGCATGGTAGTGCATGCCTGTAGTTCCAGCTACTTGGAATGCTGAGGCAGAAGGATCACCAGAGCCCAGCAGGTCAAGGCTGCGGTAGCCAGGAACATGACACTGCACTCAAGTCTGGGTGACAGAGTAAGACTCCAACTCAAAAAAAAAAAAAAAAAAGATGTTAAAAAGAAATAGTACTTGAGGAAATTCAGCTTTAAGCACATGTAATGCAACTCAAGAGAAGATAAAAGGAAACAAAATAAGTGTGACTGACAAGCACCCTAGCCTGGGATCAGCACCATTATGGAAAGTCCTTCTGAGAATTCTGCAGAAAGCTCATCAGAACATGCATACAAAGAAATGACCTAAGACTGGGGAAGAACCACCTGGAAAAATCACAGACAACAGTGTCCAGGCACTCAGAGTCAGCCTGGAAAACTCTTGGTCCACAAGTACTAGAACTCATGTTGTGGGGATGACCAGCCTTAGCCTGAGCAGTGCTGTGGACCATCAAACACATTGTGAAAGCCATACCCAAGGGTCACATGGTTTCCAAGTAGTCTGGCTGTAGTCCAAAACAAAGATTGAGAGGACTGATAGGAATACAAAGACATCTAGCACACAACATAGCAAATAAATGATGCCTGGCATGCAGTCTGACCAACAGGTATGCAACAGGCAGGAAAACCCACAGTGAGGAGAAAAATCAGTCAGCTACAAACAAGTAAAAACGGTCAGAGATGTTAGAACTAGCAGAAAAGGACATCAAAACAGTCACTGCAACTGTATTCTATGTGTGCAACAGTTAAGTAGACTTGGGAAAGATTTTGAGAAGAGTCTTAAATAGAACTTCTGGAGAAATGAAGACCCCAGTGTCTATACTGCAGTGAATTCTCCACCACTTCTGGTGCTCCATAACTTCTACCTAGGGCTTTCTTTACCATGTGCCCAGAATGAAGCTCCCTCAGGTTTCAGACAAAGAGAATCACGAGTACTTGGGTTCATAGCCTTACCCAGGGCTCATGGCTAACACAGTCTGACTCAGTCTCTCATTCATACATTTTCACGCCATAAGCAGTGGTGCCTAACCCCAGGGCACGCCACCCATACCTTCTGACATGGTAAGCTCACTTGGCGGCGGCTGTGCGACTCCGGATGCAATAGAGTCAGGCCAAAACCTCTGGACTGGCCTGTTCTGAGCAGTTTTTTTCTTTGTTTTGGGGGTCTCTGAACAACTGGAATCCAACATCGGCTGAAGAATTCGTCTTCTAGCATTGATGAACCTGAGAGTCAACAAAGGGAAGCTTATGTCAAAACAGCCTTTATAAAGACCTGGCACAGGATCAACAAATATTTCTAGATAAACATGCTGCTCTATGAACCGTGCTAAAAAAGAATAATTCACATTCTCTCATGTAAAAACACTTAAGAGGAATCAAACAGCTATTCTAAATGACCTAAATTATTATCTAAATGTCCAGAAAAGCAGGGCCTGATGTTTTAAAAATTATTAATTTAAATAAAGACCAACTTACCCATGGCACCTTTTTTTCCCTTCAATTGATTTATTTCATGTTGGTGAATTAGTTTGTTTTTTTTAAAGTCAAGGTCTCACTCTGTCACCCAGGCTGGAGTGCAGAGGCTCATCCATGGCTCACCGCAGCCTCAACCACCTGAGCTCAGGAAATCCTTCTACCTCAGCCTCCTGAGTAGCTGACACTACAGGTATACACCACCACAGCTGGCTAATTTTTTTTTATTTTTGTAGAGACAAAAATCTCATTGTGTTGCTAGAATGGTCTCAAACTCCTGGGCTCCAGCAATCCTCCTGCCTCAACCTCCCAAAGTGCTAGGATTATAGGCATGAGCCACTGTGTCTGGTCTGAATTAGATATTTATAATAACACTGATGAAGCCGGGCTCGGTGGCTCAGCCTGTAATTCCGTGCCTTTGGGAGGCTGAGGTGAGTGGGTTCGAGACCCACCTGAGCAGCGAGACCTCATCTCTACAATAAATCAAAAAATCAGCCGGGCGTGGTAGCGCATGCCTGTAATTCCGGCTACTCGGAAGACTGAGGCAGAAGG
>NW_007048835.1:20696-22948 GCF_000164805.1 Carlito syrichta
CCTGCTGGGCTCCAGCAATCCTTCCACCTCAGCCTTCCAAGTACCCGGAACTACAGGTGCACACTACCATGCCCAGCTAATTTTCTGATTTATTGTAGAGACAAGGTCTCACCAAGTTGCCCAGGCAGGTCTTGAACCCGTGGGTGCAGGCAATCCGCTCGCCTTGGCCTCCCAAAGTGCTGGGATTACAGACTGAGCCACTGAGCCCAGCCATAGAAGATAAGAATGTTAAAGTAGCAAGACTTTAGTATCCTGTAGTCTCATTATGCCTGAGATTGCCTGTCCATTTGTACTTGTCAGCCCATCAAGGCCCTGTCTCTGGGTGTGAAGAGCCTGAGCTGTCAGGGAAGTGTGGTCGTCAACTCCAGTTTTGGTTCACCACAAAGTGGAGTCTGAGGCACAAGCTTCATCTTTTCAAAACTTCTCCAATGGCTGAGCTGTTTCTTAGATGACCAAAGTCCCAAGTCATGATACCTTTGCATAGGCAGTGATGAGATCCGGCGACTCTGGGAGAGTAAGACTCACCCCATAATACAGCCCCACAAAGAGAAAGGACAACAAGAACCACAGGCTGGTGAGGCGGGCTGGACATGGTTTCATGTCAATTGAAGATGGCAGCAATCTTAAAAAGCATTAAGAGAAAGACCACCTGCTGGCTCCCTTCAGTCTCTATCCCTCCAAGTGCCCAGGCTGTTGCCTCTAAACATGGGAAAGCGGGAGTGGGAACATGGCGCAAGGAGGCTCCGTCCCCCAGGTCAGCTCTCACCCTGCAGTGCCTGGAGTGCACAGATGATGACCTATATGTACTGTCACACCTGCCATATACCGCTGATGGGCATCTTGCTATGAAATGAACTGCAACGGAAGAAAGACAACAGCTGTGCCATGAGTGCCAGCCACGTTAGAACTAGTTCCAATTCCCACATCATCCCTGACCTAGTACAGAAGTAGCCATGTCACTGAGCTCAAGGACTTAATTTTTATCTTCAGTTTTAACAGTGTGAGTGAGAAGGCAGTTGACTACTGGTGAGACTCACACATGCTAATCTACGAAAAGCTAAACCTCTGTGGACAGCTACGCAGCTGTGCTCACAGCGTCACAGAGGTGAAGGCACTGCTGTCAGTCCCTGGTTTGTCTACTCTGATTTTTCACTGTGACAACTTTTTTCTTTCAATGCCTCCATCTGGAAAACAATAGAACTAGAACTGAATCCACACTAAGGTTGCTTAATTTAAAATTTTAAGCTTAAAAAAAATCCAAAATTATATGAGGACACATTCTAATAATAATGAACGAGAATGACTTGACGATGGTCCCGCAGCATGAGCCTGACCTGGACACATGGCTCAGGATGGAAGGACATCACAACAGCTCCACAGTCACCAACAATGCCAGCAATACTTCAGATGGAAAGCTCCACTGCTCTTTTCCTTTCTTGCTTTCTTTCCTTCCTTTTCTTTTCTTTCTTGCTTTTCTTTTGGGGGGGGGGGCAGTGTCTTGTGGTTGCCCAGACTGGAGTACAGTGGGCTATCATAGGTCACTGCAGCCTCGAACTCCTAGACTCAAGTGATCCTCCCACCTCAGCTTCCCAAGTAGCTGGGACTATAGATGCATGTCACCACACTTGGTTAGAGTGTGTGTGTGTGTGTGTGTGTGTGTGTGTGTGTGTGTGTGCAGAAATAAAGGTCTCACTTTGTTGTCCAGGCTGGTCTTGAACTCCTGGCCTCAAGCGATCCTCCCACCTCAGCCTCCCAAAGTGCTGGGATTACAGGCATGAGCCACCACACCTGGCCCACCACTGCTATTTTTCAGTATTTGTTTCTTCCTCCTTCTCATTCAAGGCTGCTATGAGGCAGAGGCATAAGCTAATGATGGGTGTTTCCAATTTCACTCCAAGATCTAATTTTTGTAAAAAGGAAAGAAAGTCACTAAAAAGTAAATGTCATTACAAGCATTAAAATATTTTAGAAGTTGGAATTTAAAATAATCAGGCTGAGTGAGGTGGCTCATGCCCATAATCCCAGCACTTTGTGAGGCCAAGGTGAAAGGATTCCTTGAGCCCAGGAGATCGAGACCAGCCTGGGCAACATAGCAAGATCTCACCTCTACAAATATTTTTAAAAAAATCAGTCAAGAGCCGGGCTCGGTGGCTCAGCCTGTAATCCCACGCCTTGGGAGGCTGAGGTGAGTGGATTGCCTGAGCCCGCGGGTTCGAGACCCACCTGGGCAGCGAGACCTCATCTCTACAATA